>NW_007232920.1:63714-68995 GCF_000164805.1 Carlito syrichta | reverse complement strand
ATGAGGTCTCACTGCCCAGGCGGGTCTCGAACCCGTAGGCTCAGGCAATCCACTCACCTCAGCCTCCCAAAGGCGCGGGATTACAGGCTGAGCCACTGAGCCCGGCTGGGAAGGGTCTTTACTTCTCCTGCTTTCTCCCCTCCAGAAAGGTCACAGCTCCTCTCAAAGTGACCTTCCAGGTTCTGGGAACTGCTTCCTCCTCCACCCCCTCCATCTTCACTTACTAAGTCTCCTCCACTATACTTCTGCCCTGTTTCCCTCAGTCTGCCCACAGCATTGTAAATAGTGCCTTTACTCAACTCTCCTTAAATTATCCTTCTGTTTCCTGCTGGGATCCCATGGAGACCCATTATCATTACCATGTATCACTCAGTGTGCTTATCATTGTGTACTGTCTCAAGCCTTACAACCCTTCAAGGTGAGGATCACTAGCCTCATTTAATACTGAGGCTTAGAGAGAGGAAGCACTTGCCTAAGATTACCCAAGTGGTAAACAAAACCTGGTTGCCTACCAGATTTGATAACAAAGGTTGTCCACTTAACTAGTTAGCTACAGTGCCTTTTCCAAAGGCACTCAATACATGACGGTAAACTTAAACTAAATTTCCCAGACATGATCAGTCCACCTGACTGGAGTGACCATGAGCTTACAGTTGAAGGGTTGAAGGGTTAGTCTTGGGATAAAGAGGGAGAATGAGGTCTGGAATCAGCCTTGGCCTGGAAACCTTCCAGTCCTTATTATATCTCTTTGGCTAGAACTGTCAAATCCTTGAGGAGTGGTGCTCAGTCAATATTGAATGGACAAGGGCTGGCACAGGAAAGTGGGAGGGAAAAAACAGGTGGGGCCAGATTGGAAGGAGGAGGCTTCATGCCCCACAGTGGAGGTGACTTCATTATCATGATTGCATTTGCAAATTCCATTCAACCTGAACATTTCTGCAACTGAACAGAGGTATTCAAAGCACCATCCCTCCCCTCTTATGCAGCTGAATGGCATGCTTGACTTGATGGCTTTGGGAAGGTTCTGACACTTATTTCTTACACAAATATGCACTGTCTGGTGTGTCAACATCAAAGGAAAATTGCAGAAGACAAATGGGATTTTTTTTATCACTAGAAAAAAAAAATTGCCTATCCCAAGTAAATTTTGAAAAAAAAAAATCCTTTTTTTACATCTGCACAGACATGTCAAAATGGCCAGGGTTCTCTGTAAACAAGAACTATAGCAATTCATAAAGTGTCTCAGTGTTTAGTCAATAATTATTTTAAAAGAAAAAAAGGAAATCTATCCTTGGTCACCTGGATGACTACTTCTATAATCATTGTGCTGACAGAAGAGTTCAGTGACCATGTTTGATTTATTGTTTCAATCTTAGTGGAACAAGTAGTAGTATATGCCACTCAAGGCAGTATTTCTCAAACTGTAATCTATGGAACCCTGCAGCATGGAGTATCTATACAATTATGCTTTGGGGTTTCTATGGTCTGAATGCCTTTGATCCCCCCAAATTTATTTTATTTTAATTTATTGCGATGAGGTCTTGCTATGTTGCCCAGGCTGGTCTTGAACTCCTGGGCTCAAGCAATCCTCTTGCCTCAGCCTCCCAAAGTTCTAGGATTACAGGTGTAAGCCACAATGCCCAGCTCAGAATTCATATGTTCAAACCTAGTTCTCAACATGGTGGTGCTAATAGATAGTACCTTTGGGAGATGATAACGTGTTTAAATGATTGGGAGGACTTTGCCTTCATTAATGGGATTAGTACTCTTATATAATGGGATTAGTACCCCCTGCTTAAGGGGGACTTGTTCACTGCTTCTGCCACATGAGGATATAGCTAGAAAGTGCCATCTATGAGAAACAGAAGAACCTTGTGGGTCCCTTGATCTTGGATTTCCCAGCCTCTGGAACTGTGAGAAATAAATTGCTGTTGTCTGTAAGTTTCCCAGTCTGTGACAATTTGTTATAGCAGCCTGAACTTACTGAGGCAAATTTACACAAATTTTATAGGTTTATAAGTTTTTAAGTTTGAGAAACACTCAAAAAATGAAAGTCCTTTTCTTTATTCTTCAACTTCCATGGTACTTTTTAACCCTAACAAATTATTGCTATGTAGTAAGTGCCAAATAGTTACAGGAAAGAAAGACTGGAGGAAAGAAGAAAAAGAGGAAGGACAGGCTTTTCATTTCAAATCAGCGGCTTTCAAACCTGGCTGAGCTTTCAAAGCCCTGGATGTTTGCAAAGACAGAGAGCCAGGTCCTCCTGAAAGCAACTGAATCGGAAACTTCAAGGGTGGGACCAGGGAATATTATAAATGGATCCCAGAAGAATCCCTTGTGCAGTCAAGTTTGAGAGCTATAGTATAAGTCTCTTTGGGCTGATCCCCACCCTCCTACTTTTGCCTGGTTGCAACCTCAGCTTCTCCAGAACTCTCTGCATCCATCATTACCTGCTGGCCTCTCCTGCTGTTTGACATCTTTCTCCAAGACCCACCCTCCACATCAGCCATCAGAGTAACAGATCAAATATACAGACTCAGCAAACACAGACAAGTCTCATGAGCCACACCACTCTTTGAAGTGGCATCCAGAATGCTGCTTGACTCCTATGACCTCCTTAGCTTCCTTTCTGGTCATCTCCATCTTCCATCTCTGTGTTCTGGCAATACCAAATTAATTATTGGCAGCCCCTTGCAGAAGCTGCTCTTGACCTCTGTACCTTTGTACACATTGATACTGTGCTTTGCTTTCAAAGCCCCTACTTTGCTGGGATGTCTGCTTACCTCAACCATCTCAATCATTACCTGTGTTCTTTTCTTTCTCCAGCTGTATTGAGATGTACTTGACAAATAAAAATGTGTCTATTTAAAGTGTGCCAGATGATGTTTGGATATAGGTATACATTATGAAATGATTACCACAATCAAGCTAATTATCATATTCATCCCTTCACATGGCTACAATTTTGTCTTGGTGAGTGAGAACACTTAAGATCAACTCTCTTAGCAAATGTCAAGCATACAGTAAAATATTATTCATTTGTTTTTATATTTCATACAGACAGAGTCTTGATATGTTGCCCAAACTGGTATTAAACTCCTGGCCTCAAGTGATCCTCTCACCTCAACCTCGCAAAGTGCTGGAATTATAGGCATGAGCCACCACCCCCAGCCAATACAGTTTTATTAACTATAGTCACCATGCTGTACATAAGATCCCTGGAACTTATTCATCCTGCATAACCGAGTCTTTGTACTCTTTGACTAACACCTCCCCATTTTCCTTGACGTTTCTCCATTTTCTCCAACCTGGAGGATATTATGCTAAGTGAATCAAGCCAGGCACATAAAGATGAATACTGCATGATCTCACTTATATGTAGAATCTAAAAACATCAGAATCATAAAAGCAGAGAGTGTTACAGCATGGTTATTACCTCTTTTCAAGCATATTTTCTCTTACCTCCTGCAATTGTTGTATACACTCCTCCATACACCCCACACTAAAATGTGTTTGTCTTTGCAATGACTGCATTACTTTATAGTGGTCTTTGTGTGGGTGTGCATTTTCATGTGGGTGCATGTATGTGTCTCATGCTAGACTTCCAGGCAAGGAATTTGTTTTTTTCAGAATGTGTTTTTCAACATCTAGAACAGTGTCTAGCACAGAGTGAATGCACAGTGGATATCTGACCAGTACATGACTTTATTTGGCTTTCCTTTCCCCACCAAAATCAACCTATCCCATTTTAGCTGGAGCACTAAATTCCTTAATGTCGAAGAAATATGGAAAAGTTTGTATTATTTTCTTTTTCCATGTTCTCTTCTTGTCCTTGTCTATTTGCTTACACCCATCCTCCTCCATGCACAGATCAGAGACACACACATCTCTTTAATTTAGGGTCTTACTGGAACCATCTCCCTATGTTAATACCTTAGTAGCATCCTAGATTCCCTCCTGCATTCTTGTCTTAGAAAGAAAGATATTGCTAAGGACTGTTTTATGTTTGTGTCCTCACCTGAAAAAAGTGCCCATGGCTACAATGGCAAAATCTATTTCACAATGCCCAGGAGCACAGCAATTTGTAGTAATATCGCTGCACTTGATGTTGTCTAAGGGCTGCCACATCTATCCCCATAGATGATGACTTCTAACGACACCAGTTAATTGCGCTGAGCTTCATGTGTATGTGTAATGAGTAAATCATCCCCAAATTAGGCTCAGAGTAGATAATCTTGCTTCCTGTTTGAGACACAGAATTCCTCCCATCACTGCAGATTCCATTAGACAAATATCACACTCAGCTTGAAGATGAGAGGGAGAAAGAAGTCATTCATTACCAACTCTGGTGTTTTCTTCCTAAGGTTTGGGAATCCATTGTGGGAAACGTATATCCTGACCCATAGGACTCCTAGGATGACAGTGCCCTTGGAGTAACCTTGAAAGCTGCAATCCTGGCTTTGTTGAGTTTTTGTCCATAAATTGGAAATACTTTTTGCACAGAAAAAGTGCACTTGTGGTATTGGATTCCAACTGGAGAAAGAAAGGCTTTCTTTGCTGAGATTTGGAAAAACTTTAAATATCTAAAGTCATGGGAGCTACAAAAATGATTTTAGAGGCAAAAAAACAAATGCTTTCAGGTTGGTTCCTCCTACATTTTGATAACATTTAGTTAGTTCAACAGATGCCAAATAAATAGAGATCCATCAGGGGCTAAGTTGAAGTTTAACACAAACATTAAATTTGTTTTAAAAAGTGTATGTTCATATTTATGATATAACAGTAACAGAAAAAAAATTTAGCTCCTCAGAATCTTACATTTTTCTTCTTTCAGTTTTCCTTCTAGTCCCTGTCTACATACCTATGAAATTTTTATATAGTTGTAATTATTTGATCTTTATTATTTTAAATGCTTTTTCCTAACTTAAAATGAAACCATAGTAACATTATTAGCATTTTAATGGCTGCATGATGTCCCATCAAGTGACACTACCATGATTTATTTAATCACCCCATGTGACAATCACACAGCCACCAATATTTCTCCATTATAAATGAGGCTCCCATGAACATCTTCATGAATTTGACTTTCCTGTCTTTAAATTATGTCCTTTACATACATTTCCAGGATTATGATTGTGATGTCAATGAATATAGCCCTCTTTTTTTTCTTGGTTCATACTGACGCCTAGAGTGATGCGTCATGGCAACTCCTTTGAGAAAGTGTGTGTGTGTGTGTGTGTGTGTGTGTGTGTGTGTGTGTGTGTGCGCGTGTGTGTGC
>NW_007232920.1:12993-63479 GCF_000164805.1 Carlito syrichta | reverse complement strand
ATGGCTGAGCCCGCGGGTTCGAGACCCGCCTGGGCAACAAGACCTCATCTCTACAATAAATAAAAAAAAATCAGCCGGGCGTGGTAGTGCGTGCCTGTAATTCTGGCTACTTGGAAGGCTGAGGCAGAAGGATCCCCAGAGCCCAGCAGGTCGAGACTGCGGTGGCTGGGAGCGGCCACTGCACTCCAGTCTGGGCGACAGAGTGAGACTCCAACTCAAAAAAAAAAACGAAAACAAAACAGAGTTAGAACATTTAAACTCGGCAAAGCAACAGTGAAATCTCCCCAACCAATCATAATCCTTCCCTAACAAAGATCAAAGAAGTACTCTCTGAGTCACTTCAACCACTGCCAGGAACCTCCCCCATAGCTGCTCCACTTAGCCTCAGCAACCCCAGCCGGCACTCTGGACCTTGTTCCCTGCAACACTCCCAAATGCCATCAGATCTTCACACTACAGGTTGAGAGGTGGTCCTAGACCCATGCATGTAAAGGTGGTTTCAGAATTGCTTAGCTACTTCCAGTTTGTTGTGCTGGGGTCAAACCCAGAGAGACCAGAGCCCCCCTCCAAAGGTGGAGTCTGGGAGGAGGACTTCAGTGCCTAGATTTTCAGTAAGCAAGCCTACTGGCTCAGGTGCATGAGCACACAGTAAGCCCTGGACAGCAAGGTGAGTTGAATCTGGTGTGAGATAAGCATAATGAGCAGAGAGGAAGACAACATAACACAACATCAACAGTGATTAGCCTGGGGAAATGAGAATGGAGGCAAATTATTTTTCCTTTATGATTTGTTTGCTTTCCCTTTCTCTCTGGGTTTTCTAACAAGCATGCATTTTGTTTGTAATCAGAACAAAGAAGCATTTCCATGGGGTTGAGGGAGTGAACCACCCACAATGAAGCACAAGTGCTCAGATATTTATCTGAGCAGAAACTAGCTCAGCTTTTTTTGGTCAGGACAACCCCAGACTTCAGACATGATAGGAGCTGGACCATCATATTCAGTCCTCAGATAAATGTATTAACATAATGTCTCACTATTTTTAATAAAAATTGTGCCTGTTGGTAACCAAGTCACCTGCCATAGCTGAAGACAGACACATACACACACATGTATACAGGCACAGCAACCCTGTGTTAGTTTCCAAGAGCTGTCATTAACATATCACAAACTGGGTGGTTTTAAGCAACAGAAACGCATCCTCCCCCAGTTTCAGAGGCTAGAATTCTGAAATCAAGGTGTGGGCAGGGCCACACTTCCTTTGAAAACTCTAGGGAGTAACTGCTCCATTGCTTTTTCTTATCTTCTGTTGTTACTGGCAGTCCTTGGCAATGTAGCTACATCGCTCCAATCTCTGCTTATGTCTTCATGTGGCCTTCTCCCTGTGTCTCTCTCTCCTGTTTTTATAAGGACACCAGTCATATTAGACTAGGGCCCACCTTAATGACCTCAGGTTAACTTGATTAAATCTGCAAAAACCTTATTTTTAATAATATCACTTCACAGGTACTGAAGGTTGGGGCTTCAATATATCTTTTTGGGGAGGGGGGAAGGCATGATTCAACTCACAACAAACCCCACCCCAATCATCTCGTCTAGGCTTATTCTGAGGTCCATCCCACAAGAAGATGATATACAGAGACTCCTGGCAACTGCCTTTCCCTCTGACCTCCCTTTCTCCCACACACATCTTCCATCCACACACTTGTGTTTGCTGTTTGCTGGTGACACATACAGCCTGAGCAAACCCAACCCACTGGCAACTTAGTCATGATTACATTTTACACAGTCTCACTTGGGTTTACCTGACCAGTTACCCTGGAAACCATGAGCTCCTCCCCCTACTCACACTCTGAGTAGGCAGCAAGCAAGTAGCAAAGTAGCTGCTTGCCCTTAGGCAGGCAAAGAGAAATCCTTCTTCTTTGCCAGAACATCTACCTGTCTTCTCTTATATCCTAGCTCATGTCTTACCTCTCACCTGTCATGTTCTGTTGGTCCTCAGCTGACCCTGTACTGCCATAACAGGAGCCAGAAAAGGAGGTGACTGGAAGCAGGGACATAGGGAAGGGGCTGTAGGAGAAGAAGTGCGAGGAGAGGGGAAGGAAAAAAGGGCCAGGGGGAAAATAGTCCTAGAAGTTTCTTCATTCCAGGTTCAAGTCCTAAGGCCCACAGGGTTAGCACCCAAACCACATTCTAATAGGCAAGATGGTAAGGAGGGGAATCTTATGTTGGTGAACCAGAGTTCCAAGGAGGAGATGGTGTAAAGCAGACAAATTCTAAAATAGAGGAGGCCACCTATTTATTTTTTCCCCAGATTTAACCCTTCTCTACTGCCCTGCTGCCTGTAGGCACCTGGAAACTCTTCCTTCTTCCACCCATTGCTGAGTTTTCCTCGTGCTTAGGCAAAGTATGTGCACGTGCAGCTGGGCTTGAGCTTTATGCCATCCTTGATGAGCCAGGCTCAACTTCTGTCTTTGTCGCACATTGTGTGAGATAGACCTGCATGTGCAGTTGGAACACTGACATGTGGAACATCTGGGGGCTCGTGCATGATAGGTGCACACAAAAGTCGTCATGGTGAAATCCAGGCTCATTTGAGTCATTACAGTCCCTCTCTATCAGCAGCACCCCATGGGAAGTCAAGCCACTCATTTATGTACTTGTTCCTTTATTCAGAATTTATTGAGCACTTACTGTGTGCTGGGAACTGTTCTATGCAGTTGGGTTACATCAATGGATCAAGCAGACACAAATCCGATGCCTTAGTTATAACAAGAGGCAGCTCGCATGAAGTCTTGGGGAGCCTTTGTCAAAGGCAAGAGGAGACAGGGAGGGGTATCCACAAACCAGGACAACCTCTCTGATGGATGGGCTTGATGTATGTTCTGCAGCAGAGACTCGCCTGACATGACCTGGCTCCTGTGCTCCTGGCTGACGAGCTCCCTCCCAATTTGAGTCACAGGTTCTTTCCACATTGACCATCTGCTCAGTTTGCCCCTGAGAGTCTTGGAGTCCCTCTTCCTGTCTAGGTAATTTGCATCTCTGTTCTGCTCCAGTTTGGACATTGATGTTAAGGGCAAGCTGATGGCCACGTTTTTTTGGCTCTCACTTATCAGCTATAAGCTTCACATTAATCATTGGTTAGTTTTTTCATTGTATTTGTTAGCCATTTATATACTATTTTGGCAACATTGCTTTTTAACTGTGTTCCTCACTGTGGGAGCAGAGACCTTATTAAGGGGAAGAGGGTGCTCAGTTTTGGAGGCCTAAATCTGGGTCCAAAACAGACTCAATTCTCAGTTCTGTCACTTTAGACCAGCACCTTCCAGTAGAAAAATGATGTGAGCCATGTATGTAATTTAAAGTTTTCTAATAACTGGAATACAGAAAAGAAACATTTAATTTATTAAGACATTTCACCTAAGCCAATATATCCCAAATTTTAATATAATTTAATATAAAATATTTATGAGATATTTTATACTTTTGTACTAAGATTTGAAATAAAGTGTGTATTTCTTACAGAACATTTTAATCTAGACTGACCACATTTCAAGCACTCAGTTGACAAATTTCATTTCACTAATTTTATAATGAATATACAATGTGAGAATAAAATGACTTTATGTGAAAACTCCTGGAACATTGTAGGGGATCAAGAAATGTCAAGTTTTTCTCATCTTCATATTGCTCATCCATTATGGGTATGCTGGAATGGAGTTAATGTTTGCCTTAAAATGTGATTGAGCTTGTTTTTTTTGTGAATGAGTTTTTAAAACATAGTATATATTGGTTTGTACATTATGTTTTATTATTTTGTTATTTTGATCCAGCTTTTATTTTTCTTTTATTTTCTTCCTAAAGCTTGCAGGAAGATTACTTTCTGTGGTGGGTTGAATTGTGTCTCCCTCAACAAGATATATTATAGTTCTAATCCCCTACCTATGAATGTGACTTTATTTGGAAATGGGGTTTTTGTAGATGTAGTCAAGTTAAAATGAAATCATACTGGATTAAGGTAGGTCCTAATATAATGACTGATATCCTTATAAAAAGGGAGGATTTGGGCACAGAGACACAGGAATACCATGTGACAAAGGGGGCAAGATTGGAATGATGGTCTACAAGCCAAGGTGTGCCAAGTGTTGTTGGCAACCACCAAAGCTAGGGAGATACAAGAAAGGAACTTTCCCTAGAGCCTTCAAAGAGACTATGACCTTACTGATACATTTATTTCAGAGTTCTAACATTAGAACTGTCAAAAAATAAATTTCTGCTGGTTTAAGGCATCCGGTGTATGGTAATTTGTTATAGCAACCCAAGAAAATTAATGCACTCTCAATTGACTGTTTCCATTTCCTTTCCCACCCTTGCATTCCTTATCTGACTGCACTTGGATTTTGGCTCCCAGCATTCATTGCCACTGTGCTGCTGTGGGTCACTTTGGCCTTTGTATCCCAGATTCAATGGCTTGAAGGTCAGGCTGCCCTGAAGAACTCTGATCACTGACTTAGATGTTAAAGATGCAGGACCAGAGAAGCTGGTCAGTCTCCAAAATTCTGAACTCTGTGTGGTATCCCAAAATAGGGCAGGTCTTTTAATTTCAGTCTCCTCATCTGCGAAAGCCAAAACGTTTATACTGAAGAAGTCAGTCTGGCCAGGGAGATCCCCAGGGGCTTTACAGAGGAATCTGTACTAGAATTGAGACTTGAAGAATGACTAGGTGGTTTGTCTGTTCAAAAAGAAGGGAAGAGATAAAGGGGGAGCCTCTTTTTGTCTTTATAGGTGAAAAAAAAGAGAAATATTCAGGAAATAGAGAGGAAACTCCATGAGAAGGAGCACATGTGTCTGAAGGTAGGATGGGTAGGGGAATGGCAGGAGCCTGCTTGGGTAGAATTCAAGGAGGTCAGTCAGGTCCGGAATGACTGGGATATGGGGTCGTCTTGCCTGCAGTTGTGGTGTACCTAGCACTTGATAAGATTTACCAGGAATCTGCCAATAGGAATTTGATATTCTTTCAAAGAGGAATTATTACTCAGAAATATAAGACTCCATACTGTAATAGGAGGTGCCCAGTTCTCTATTAGGACAAAGTTTAGTGGAGACAAGGCCCTTTGCATGGTGATCTTTAGCCACCCTTTGTTCTTCTCCAACTCCTATGGCACCCTGGGGTAAGCTGCAGGCTTTGGTGACCTTTTTGTTTCCTTTCTTACTATAGCACACACACCAATACAACAACATCCTAAGAATCAAAATAAAAGAGAGAAGAAACACACCTATGATCCCACAGCCTAACGAATAAAGTTGTTTTAAGTCCTTGCAAAATCTAGGAAGAATTTTTTCACTGTTATTATTATATTATAGATATAAACTGTTAACATATTTTGTTCCACTTAGTGTTATGTCAAAGATCTTATTTTTTTCACATTGCTTGTCTTTATCATTATCTTATTCAGTGACTATGTAATATTTCATCAAATTGATAGACCCTAATTTACTTACCCATTCCCCTATTATTGGACACTGTTACTCTAATACAGATAACACCATTATCTCTATAACCGGTGGATCAAAAGTTGGCAAAGCATTTATAGCCAGAGTCAGTCATGAATTATGCATCGGACCAGCTTGCAAACAATTTCTTCTATTTAATTTAAGCAGCAAATAGAAGGCCAGTGGGTCCTGGGAATAGTGAGAAATTGAACTATGAGGTGAATGAAGGAATTTCAAAGATGGATGCTGGGGTTTGATGAGGTTGGGAAGTATATTCTTTCCTTATGGCTGCTATGACAAATTGTCACAAACTTGGTGGCTTAAAACAACAGACATTTGTTCTCTTACAGTTTTGGAGGTCAAAAGTCCAAGATCAAGCTGCTGGCCAGGTTAACTTCCTCTAGAGACTCTGAGGGGAGAGTCTGTTCCATGCCTTTCTCCTAACTTCTAGTGGCTGCTGGTGACCTTTGGCTTTCCTTGACTTATAGATGCATTACACCAATCCCTTCTCCAGTCTTCACATGGCTTTCTCTGCCTCCTGTCTTTCCTCCTCTTCTTTTATGAGGGCACCTGACATTGAATTTAAAGCCCACCTACTCCAGGATAATCTCATCTTGGAATTCTTAACTTAATTACATCTACAGAGACCCAATTTCCAAATAAGTTTGCAATTCCAGATTCTGGGTAGACATATCTTTTAGGGGTCACCATTCAACCCACTATTGAAAGATAAAGGATTTAAATTCACGAACACAATTATACATTGAAATTCATGTTATATACACTCTGCCCTATAATCTCTTTACTCAACAATTTATTAACATAACTTTCCATATCAATGTATAGAGGTTCTTGTGTTCATTTTTTCATAATCATGTGGATTAATAATGTTTCACCATTATAAATAATGGTGGAGATGAGCATCCTCATACATGCATCACTCCCACCTTGTCCAAGATAGCTCTTTGTCCAAGATAGCTAACTAGTTGTCCTAACACTGTTGATCAAATAAATTATTTCCTCTCTCTCTCTATATGTGTATATATTTTATATATGTTAGAATTTATTGCATATTTTTCTTTTCTTTTTTTTTCGTTTTGTTTTTTTTGGGGGGGGGGTTGTGTTGGAGTCTCACTCTGTGCCCAGGCTGAAGTACAGTGGCAAGATTAGGACTCACCACAGCCTCTATCTCCCAAGTTCAGGCAATCCTTCTGCCTCAGCTTACCAGGTAGCTGGGACCCAGGCACACACCACTGTGCCCAGCTAGTTTTTTTATTTTTGTAGAGATGAGTTCTTGCTATGTTGCCCAAGCTAGTTTCAAACTTCTTAGCTCAGACAATCCTGCTGCCTCAGCTTTCCAAAATTCTGGGATTACAGGTGTGAGCCACTACATTTTCTAAATGTCAGGCCTTATGCTAGCATTTTCATAGCTTATTTTACTTAATTATATCAAAAACATCTGAGGTCATTACTGATGTTCTACTATCCCCCTCCCCCGCATAAAAGAAGAATACTTTCCAGAAAGGTTAAGCAACTATCCAATAGTCCCACAGCTAGAAGAGACAGAACTAGGATTTGAACCCAGTGCCCAACCGTTTAACTACTAGGCCTTACAATTGTCCTTTACACTGAGTTTATATCTATTTTCACTTCTATTTCTGAACTTTATTCTGCAGTGTTTTCTGAAGGCCTGGTCTGTGCTATTCCCATACAGTTTTAATTTACATATTTTCACAACACATTACCAATATCAGATAAACCTATCCTCCTTTCTCTTTTTCAAAAACTTCCTGGATATTTTCACATATTTATTTTTCCAGATAAGTGGTAGATAATTTTGCTAAGTTGCAATAGAAATATTATTGGATTGATATTGCACCTGCATTGAATTTATAGATTAATTTAGAAAGAATTGATACCTTTACAATATTGAATTTCTTATGACTCCATAAAATCTTTTATATTTCTGAATAGAATTTGATAGCTTTATTCACATAGGTGTTCACATTTCTAGGTTTGCTTGTTCCTAGATTATTTTTTCTAATGACTTTTCTGTATAGAATTTTTCTTGCATTACGTTTTCAAACTGATCGTTACTTCCATTATTTTTTCTGTCTATTGTATATTGTTAAGCTACTAGCTTTTTATATTAGCTTTGTAACCAGCCACCTTAGTAAAGTCTTCTGTCTATTTTCTATGTTTTTCAGCTGATTCACAAAGGCTGACTTGCAGAAATAACCATTTTTACCTATTTTTAAAAACAGGCATACTTTTTGTTCTTGTTTAATTGCTTTGACATTAGTATCTAGAATAGAGGACATCCTTGTTTTGTTCTGAATCTAATGGAAAGACTTGGATTATTACAGCATTAAAAACAAAGCAAAATTTGGATAGAAAATACATTTATATCATGTTAAAAAGTAATCATTCATTTCCATTTTACCAAGCCTTTTTATCAAGGATAGAACCCTTGTGGATATCTACTGATACGAATCCAACAAGTATTTGTTGGGTAGTTCTAGGCATTCTGCAGGCAGTAAACATTCTTTACCCTCATGGAGCGTGATGGTGCTGGGCTGGTGGTAAGGGGAAATTTCAAAGAAGGCAGTTCTTGAAGGCTACTTCTCTGTGGAGGTGTCTTTTGAATGGAGGTTTTCGAATGCAGTACGAGGTAAGTCGTGTGAAATCTTGAGAAAGATACCAAGCAGTAGGATCAGAAATGATCAAGTAATTTGATCTTGTTTCTCTAAATGTGATAATGAATAAATGTACGTGTCCTAATATTGAGCCATCTTGCATAGCTGCAGTAAATCTCATTTCATCTCAATGTAGGGTTATTTTATTGGGCTGCTTAGGAAACAGTATTTAATTTGGAATTTTTGCATCTATATACATGGGTAAGTTTTGCCTGAGGGATGTTTGTTTGTTTTTTGATTCAGGGTCTCACTCTGTTGCCCAGGCTGGAATGCAGTGGCATGATCACGACTCACTGCAGTCTTGACCTCTTGGATTCAGGTGATCCTTTTGCCTCTGCCTCCCAAGTAACTGGGACTACAGGCAAGCGCTACCATGTCCAGCTAATTTTTTTATTTTTATTTTTATCTTTGTAGAGATGAGGTCTTGTTATGTTGGTCTCAAACTCCTGGGCTTAAGCGATTCTTTTGCCTTGGTCTCCCAAAATGCTGGAATTACAGGCATGAGCCACCGTGCCCTGCTGACTTGATAGTTTTTGAGCCTATCTCTGTTAAGTTTTACTTTGTGTGTTAGATTGGCTTAAAAGAATAAATTCTTATATTGTCTTTCCTTTTCTATGTCCTATGCATTTCATGAATGCAGGAATTATTTGTTTCTTAAAAAATCCAAAAATAACCTCTTTCATAAAACTAGGTGTCCTTGTGCTTTGGGAAGGGTGAAGAAAGAGCGATCAAGTCACTGGAACATTTTTATGTGTTTTGGTTTATTGTATGATTATTCATTTACTTTGGTTTTCTACTTATTTTCAGTCAAATTTGTTAGTTCTTGGTTTCTTAGAAATTCATCCAGGTTTTGAAATAGAATGGTGATAGGTTTGGGAAAAAATATTTTGCCATAGTATTTAAATTTCATCTTTGTTCCTAGTTATTTCTACTTTCTCATAAATACTTTTATGTTAATTTAAGTTTAGTTTTTTTAAAGTATCATTTACATATAATAAAATTTACCCTTTTTTATGAGGACAATTTAATGAACTTTGATAAATGTATCCAGTTGTATAATTACTACCAGTATTGAGATAAAGAGTATATTCTTAACCCTAAAAACTTTTCCCATGCCCTTTTATAATCAATTTCTCCCTCTTTGACCGAGGCCCTGGAAACTACTGATCTGATTTCTGTCCCTATGGTTTTTCTATATTTATAATGTCATATAAATGGAATCCCAGAGGATATAGCTTTTTGAGTCTTATTTCTTTCATGAGGCATCATGCTTTCAAGGTTTATTTATGTTATTGCATCTATAAGTACTTTATTTCTCATTTGCTGAGTAGTATTCCATTGTTTGAATATGCCACAGTTTATCCAGTCAAGGATGGAAATTTAGGTTGCTCCCAGTTTTTTCTATGGAGACTAAAAATTGTTATGAATATTTGTGTACAAGTCTTTGAATAAACATATATTTTTATTTCTGTTGGATAAATATCAGGGATGGGGTTTGCTGGGTTGTATGTAAATAATATACTTAATTTATAATCTGCCAAACTGTTTTCCAAATTGGTGTTACCATTTTGCATTCCCAACAGCAAGGGTCCTAGCCACTTCATATCTTTGTGAGAACTTTGTATTTTCTTATTTTTCCCTGTTTTAGCTATACTAACACACGAGTACATGAGCAGTAAGGGCTCGTTGTGGTTTTATTTTGGATTTATCTAATGACTAATGTTGCTGGGTACTTTTCATGGGCTTATTGCTCTCTACATATCTTCTTAGGTAAAGTGATTGTTCAGATCACTTGCCTATATTTTAAATTGAATTATCATTCATTCTTGAATTAAAAATATAAGTACTATGAACTATCTCTTCTTAGCAGCTGAATTTGTCAAATGATCATATAGCTTCTATGTGTGTTGTTTTCCACATGTGCTGCTTCTGCACTAATTTGCTGATTTAAGGTCATAAAACAAGTCAATAACAGTGATAACTGAAATATAATAAAATGCAAAAAAAACTGGCTGTAGCCTTAAAAAATTCAATTATCTTTGTATTGCTGTATTTCAAAGTTCTTTATATATTCTGGATACAAGTTCTTTGTCAGATAAGTGTTTTGTACATGTTTTCTCTCTGTGACATCTCTTTTATATTCTTGACAGTGTCCTTTAAAGAGCAGAAGTTTTGAATTTTGTTGAAGTTCAACTAATCAATTTTTTTTGTTGTTGTTGCAGTTTTTATGTCATCTCAAAATTCGTGGCCTACCACAAGGTTACAAAATGTTTTCCCTATTTTCTTTAGAGTTGATTGTTATATATGATGTGAGGTATGGGTCTAGGTTCACATTTTACATATGGGTGCCTATTCCAGAATAGCTTACTAAAAATAAGTTTACTAAAAATACTCTTCTTTCTCTTGTATTATTTTTTCCTTAAATGTTTGGTAGAATTCCCAGTGAAGTCATCTTGTCTGGATTTTTCTTGGTGGAATGAATTATCTAATTCTTGAGTGAGCTTTGGTAGTTTGTGTCTTTCAAAGAATGTGTTTATAAATCTGTGCTACCAAGTTTATCGGCATGAAGTGTTCCTAATATTCCTTTTTTCCTGTTATTGCCTCAAAGATCCGTAGTAATGTCCCTTCTCTTATTCTTGATATTAATGATTTGTATCTTCTCTCTTTCCTTTCTTGATTGATCTAACTATAGGCTTGTCGATTTTATTGATCTTTTCAAAGAATCAGATTTGATTTTAGCATGTATTCAGTTTCATTGATTTCTGCTCTTTAGCATTTCCTTCTTTATGCCTCATTTGTACTTAATCTGCCTTTTTCTAGTTGCTTAATGCAGAAGTTTAAATTATGAATGCGAGACCTTTCTTGTTTTCTAATACAGGCATTTAATGCCATTAATTTCTTTCTTTTTTTTGGCTTGAATTATCCTTTTTTTTTTAAGATGTGGGGTACAATTCAGGGTTAGGTACATAAGTGGTCATCATGTAGATGAAGTTCAGGCCTCCCGTTGGTACTCAATTTGCCTGGGTTGGGACCAGGTACCCTTTGAAGTACAACTTTAGCTGTATCCCACTATTCCACATAGTTTTGACATGCTGTGTTTTGTTTTCAATCAATTCAATGTGCCTTACCTTTTCTAGTGATTTATTATTTGATCCACGTGTTATTAAGAAGTGTTTGTATAATTTAGAAATATTGGGGAACTTTCAGATACCTTTCTGTTATTAATTATTAGTTTAAATCTACTGTAGTCAGAAAACAGATTTTCTGTGATTGCAGTTCTAAATTTGTTGAGATTTGTTTTATAGTGCAGTATATGGTCTATCTTGGGCACATGAAAAGAATGTGCATTTTGCTATTGTTGGGTGGAGTGTGCTATAATGTTACTTTGGTAGAGTTGGTTTACGGTTTTGCTGAGGTCCTCTATAGTTTAAATGACTTTAATAATTTATTGATTTTCCATCCGCTTATTCTGTCAGTTACTGGAAGAGGAAATTTTTCAACTATAATTGTGGATTTGCATATTTCTCTTTTCAGTTCTGTCAGATTTTGTTTTATGTATTTTTGTTGGTTTTGTATTTTTTTTTGTTTTATGTAACTATTGATTACATAACTGTTGTTACATTTTTATTTATTTTTATATTTCTGTTTTTATTGATTTTATTGGCTCATCTATGTTATTATCTAGATGGAAATATGTTTGACTTTTAACAAATTCAATCTTGAATATATCTTTTAAATCTATTATTTTGTTACTTTTTCTTTATTAATTCCTTGTTCTCCTTATCTTAGAATTTTGTTATGCTTTTTTCATCAATATTTTGAATTAAATGCTTTCAATAATTTATTTCCACTTTCTTTATGTAATGAAACAATGAAATATGCAGTTTTGGCAGTATTTGCCACATTTTTATATAAAATATAATAGTTACTGTTCTTTTCCAAAATTTCTGGAAGGAACTGATATTTTGACTTCTTCTTGAGAATCAAATTTTGATTATAAAGTTAAAATTTTTCAGGTGGCTTGGTTTTTTTGTTTGTTTGTTCTGACTTTTGTGATTTCTTCCTAAATTTATTGAGTTGTAGTCAGAGACTGTGGTCTGCTCCATTTCTAGAATTGAAAAGTTTTCTTTTAAGCCACGTATGTGACAGCAGCCATAGACAACAAGTAACAAAAACGTATGGCCATGTTCCAATAAAGCTTTACTTACAAAAATAGAGCAAAGGCTGAATTTGGCCCGTGGCCTTGCCAAAACCTGAAGAGACCAATAAAACTAACTTGCATCATTTTAGTTTTCTTATGCTTCCTTTAACATTTTCTTCTAAAACGAAATCAGAAAATAAAACAAAATACACCCACAATTTATGTGAAACTGCTTCATCTTTCAAATATTTTGCCTTCCAACAACTTATTGGCATTTTTATAGCTCAAGAAGTTGTTAATACATCTGTTTGTACAAATAGTACTTTCACTTTGACATTATTTTAGATTTTGTTCCAACTTTTTCATCGCAATGGTATAACTTCATTCCAGGATAACAAAAACTTAGATTTTTTTTTTTTTTTTTGAGTTGGAGTATCACTCTGTCACCCAGACTGGAATGCAGTGGCACGCTCCTGGCCACCGTAGCTTCAACCTGCTGCTGGGCTCCGGTGATCCTTCTGCCTCAGCCTTCCAAGTAGCTGGAACTACAGGTGTGCGTTACCATGCCCGGCTAATTTTTTTGATTTATTGTAGAGATGAAGTCTTGCCAAGTTGTCCAGGTGGGTTTCGAACCCGCAGGCTCAGGCAATTCACTCACCTCAGCCTCCCAAAGTGCCGGATTACAGGTTGAGCCACCGAGCCTGGCCGTGATTTTTTTTTTTTTTTTTTTGAGTTAGAGTCTCACTCTGTCGCCCAGACTGGAGTGCAGTGGCCGCTCCCAGCCACCGCAGCCTCGGCCTGCTGGGCTCCAGCGATCCTTCCGCCTCAGCCTTCCAAGTAGCCAGAATTACAGGCATGCGTCACCACGGCTGGCTGATTTTTTTATTTATTGTAGAGATGAGGTCTCGCTGCCCAGGCGGGTCTCGAACCCACGGGCTCAGGCTGTGATTTTTAAAAAATGATTTAATCCGAGTACCAAACAAAAATTTAAGTTGAATAGATCCATCAGTTGTATAATCTGAATTACCTCCACATTTTGAATGTGGAAACTTGATCACTAAAGTAGTAGTTTTAACAGATTAATGAACTCTCATGAATGGGATTAGCATCTTTATAAAAGAGGTGCTAGGGAGCTGTCTTCCCCTTGCCCCATGTGAGGACACAGCAAGAGACATCACATCATCTTGCCAAGTTGATGTCAAGCAGAAAGCAGAAAGCAGCCCTCACCAGACACCGAATCTGCCAATGCCTTGATCTAAACTTCTAGCTTGAAGAACTGTGAAAAAAATAATTTCTGTTGTTTGTAAATTACACGATCTCAGGTATTTTGTTATTATCAGCAGGACAGACTGAGATAACCAATTAAATCATCTTTTTTCTTATAATTTTATTTTAGTATTGCAAGATAGGTTGATCCATTATCAGGCTTAATTCTATGGTCACCCATTTATAGGCGGTATATTATTTTCTCTTAGCAGGAAAAGAAATTCAGGATAAATTTAGCACAAAGGGTCCGGTTTCCCATTTAAGGGAGGAGTTTGCTATTTTGGAGAGCTCATTCTTCTAGGCCTTGCAAATTCTCTTAATGCATTTCCTAATTTTGTTGCCAATAGAATAGTTTTTTTTTTCTTAATTTTATCAAGAAAGCATTCCCTTACATATTAGTCAAAATTTATCAGATAAAATACATTTATGGGTTCTAGTAAATTAAGACTCTATTTTTGTCACTTACTATGTACTCATATAAAATTGGATCTATTGTGGTATTTCTATTTTATTTCATTGAACTGCTATCTGCTTCTGGGCCAATAATATACCATTTTACTTATAGTGACATTAATGTAAGTTTAGTAAAGAGAAATAGTGGTTTCCCCTACTTTTTATAGTTTTCTTGGTTTTCTTAGATAGTCTTCAATATATTCTTTAAATTAATTTGGTAATTTTATGAATTAAAATTGTAAGATTCTGAATGAAATGTTGTTCCATCAATGTATTGGTTTATAATAGTGACCTTACTCATTCATACATACATTGTTTTTAAAATTTGTTCAAGAGATTTTGTGTGTGTGTGTGTATTGGAGTCTCACTCCATTGCCCAGGCTAGAGGGCAGTGGCACGCTCACAGCCACCCCAGTGTCAACTTGCTGGGCTCACATGATCCTGCCGCCTTGGCCTTCCAAGTAGCCAGGACTACAGACATGCACTACCATGCCTGGCTAATTTTTTGTTTTATTGTAGAGATGAAGTCTTGCCAAGTTGCCTGGGCTGGGCTCAAACTCACGGGCTCCAGCAATCCACTTGCTTTGGCTTCCCAAAGTGCTGGGATTACAGGCTAAGCCACTGAGTCTGGTATCAAGAGATGTTTTTATATCATACAATAAAGTTTATTGTTTGTATTTTAATATATATTTTTATAAATCTAGAACCATTCCCATAAAATGTATTATTTCTTGTCTCATTACTTTAGTCTTTATTATGAAAGGGAATTTTCTTGTTTCTGGTTATTGATGTTGATTTTTTATGTTTTTAGATTGCTTCTAGCCAAATTAGAAACGTATAAATTCCAGTCATTTTTGAGTAGTCACTCAAGTTTCCTAAGTTTTTAGTCACATCATTTTATAGATAGATTTAATCATATCTCTTCTTTTTCAATATATTTTCTGAGTGTTTCATTTCTTGACAAAGTGCTTTGACGTAAATCACTAAAACAATATTAAATAGAAATAGAGATAGTAGACATCCCTGTGTTGTTCTTGATTTTAAAGTAAATGGTTTCATTATTTTACTCCTTAACAAGAGGTTTACTAAAGTTTTTAAAATATATTTATTATATTTAAGTAATGCCCATCCAATTCCTATTTTAGTTAAAGTTTTCATTAGGAATGTCTACTGGATTTTATCAAATGTATCTTGGCATGTACATCAATAAAAACTTCCTCTATGACAAATGCCAGACAATTTTAAACTTAAATTGACTTAAGTGAAAAGTGCATGCCTTTTGTAACTGAAAATGCCCAGGATAAGGCTGACTTGAAGCCATCTTGATATAAGGGTTCAAACTACATAATCAGAATCTGGTAACTCTTACAGACTCTTCTGTGGTCCCTTGGTCAGCTGCAGCAACTCCAAAACTCATAGGCTTCTAGCTTCAAATCCACTGGTAGGGAAAAGAAAGGTATTCCTAGGGCTCCCAGAAAATATCTTATTGTGTCTCACTGGTTTTGGTAGGGACATAGGCTCACCCCTAAATTAAAGAATTATTATAACCAAGGAAATGTGATGTGCTGGTTGGCTCAGATGTAGATCACAAGCCCCACCCCAAGCTAAGCAGAGTGCCATCCAATCTTCATCTGCTTAAAAGAGAAGAGCACGTGCATCCCCAGAGGAAAGCTGTGGCTTCAACTGCCAGAACAAGGGGAAATAGCTACTGGGTGTCGCAATAACAGATGTCACTTCAGCATTTATTGATTCAACCATCTGGTTTTTCCCATTAATTTCTGGTCGAAATACATTGTCTTGATATATTTGCTGATGATGCACTGTCCTTGAAATAATTCTTGCTTAGTCATAGTTTACCCTTGTGATGCACTGATTGATTCCATTTGTTAAAAATTTTCCATCTGTATTTATAAGTAATAATGATCTTTAGTTTTATTTTTTGCATGATTTGTATCTTGTTTTCACATGAAAATTATGTTTGTTACATAAAATGAATGGAAATGCTTTGTTTTTATGTAAACTGAACTAATTTAAATATCATTGGAATTATCTTTTTTAGAAAGAATATATTGTTTAAATCAGCTGAAAAAAAAAGGATCTAGACCTGATGTAGATTTATAAAAGATATTTAAATACGTTTCTTAAACATGGCTTTCTTCTCCTTGGTTGAATTTTATTTTTTTCCTGGAAAAATTGACATTCTCTAAAACTTTAATTTTATTACTATAGAGTTATACATAAGAATATTTTAAAATTTAAATTTAGTCTCTCCCGTTTGTGGTTACATCACCTTTCTCTTTTAAAATATTTCATATTATACGCTCTTTATTTTTATTTGCTTCATCAAAGGTACATATATTTTTTTCAAAGAGCCAGCTTTGGTTTTATTTATGTACATATTTTTTCCCCTTTTTATGTCATTATTATTATTTACTTGGCTAAAAAAGAAAATCACCTCGCTATTTTCAGGTCTTATATTTTCCTAGTTTTATTTAGTTACTTTGTTACTTTTTTCCTAATTTGAAAGGTGAAATACTTGAATTGCTTTACTCTGGCCATACCTTTCTTTAACTGTTCCCAGGTGTTTTGGCATGAAATAGTCTCTCTCTCTTATCCTTTATTACTTTTTAGATAATTTATTTTTCCATTTGGAATATTCTGTTTGATCAAGAGTCTGTACATTTAGCTTCCAAGAAATTAAGGATTTTATTTTAACTGGATTATATTATTAACTATGTAAGCTGCAAAATCATTCCTATAACATAATGTATTATGATTTTCTTTTTAGCCAAATAATTATATATATATATCAAGAACATAAGAAAAGAATGGACCTTTATAAAACTTCAAGTTATTTAAGTGCATAAATGTGCTATGTGATACATTACAAATTTGCATATATATGAATAACTTTATTAATTTTCTATGTGTATGCTTATTTTAATCTCATTTATCTGTCAAATAAATGACAAAAACATTAAAGTAGTCTCTACGGAAAAAAATTAAAATTCCACGCTTCAGTTGTGTTTATCAAATTCTCTTCACATTTACAGTAATTTTTGTTTTATATGTTTGGCTTCTGTGCTGTTTATGACTGTTCTACCTTATATTTTTCAAGGTGTCAATTTCAAATGTTTTTCCAATTCCTTACATCTGAAATTGTCTTGTTGCTTATAATTTTTCAAATCAATAAAATGTTAGCATTAGAAGACTTCTCATGTGTGAAGTAGAATAGTCTCCTGGTTTTACTATTGAGAAAACTGAGGCCAAGAGAGGAGAAGGGCCTTGTCCAAAGCCATACAGTCTGAATCTGGTGAATCTGGCCGCTTTCTACCATACCACATTCTCCAAGTTCCCTATGGTCAAATGGTTTCTATATGAAACTACAAGAATAGAGTATCTGGTATAGGCAAATATGGAAATAACGTCAGAAAAAGAGATACCTCCTGTTTACGGATAATGGTTAAATGAATATTGAGGATGTGTGGAGTTGAGATCGTCACTCCATCATTCAATATTTCAGGTACTTTCTATTAGGTTTCTTCATCATCCCTTCAGGTACTAGAGACCTCAGCAGCATCTGTCTGGCAGAGAAGGGAAGAGAGAGAGTGATAGGTGTCACATGGGATCTTATGAGCCGGGCCTAACTGTGGCATGGTAACTTCTACCTGTTTTTCATTGACCAGAACGTAGGCAAATGACCACAGCTAAGTGCAAAAGCTTTGTTTAGCTGTGTGCTCAGGAGAAGAATTTGGCATGGTGAACATTTAGCCAGCCTCCACTCATATCTCGTCCTTTGGTGATTGGCACCGAATTTGGTTGCGGAAAAAGTTCAGCTGAGCCCAGGGCTCCTGGTGATCTGGGGATCAGGATGAGGTTCCAGATAGAATTTGAGTAACTGGAGCTTTCGTTGGAAACTGGAGCAAAATCCCAGAGGGCCTGGGAGATTAAGGAGGTAGACTCCCATACAATGGAAACAAAAGGGCCCAGCATTTCCCTAAATACAAAAGACAACAGAATAACTCTACAGCATCAAGTGGTGAAAATAGGTCACCTCTACCAAGCAGGCTGGTTTGGATGGGGCCAGGCCAGGAGATAGAAAGCATCATTACCACAGGTGGATGAGGCAAGGCTGGTGTGAGGAAGGGAGTGAAGGGGAGAGGACAGACACCCACAGGTCCCCAGCCCATGCTTTTATCTTCAGGACATTGTGTATGGGTCACTGAAGAGGGTATCAGTACTTGTTATCCAAGATATCACCTATGATGCTTGAATATTAAAGGGAGCAACTAAATACCGAAAGGGATTAACTTCTCTAATATTGAAATTTAAACCTGAGGTCAAACTTTTAAATCTCACATGTCCTCAAAAGCTCATTCACAAATCATGTCACCTACCACTCACATGTTGTTAGTAAGAGTATCTGTGTATCTGTGATACACTTACCAATACAAGTCCAACAAAGGTTAAAAAAAAACTTCTGCTCACAAAGCTAATCATTGTGGTATAATTTGTAATTATGAGATAAATGAATCTAGTGAAATTTTAACAAATAGATAAATGTTTAGGTAAATGATAGTACTTGCATATAATGAAATACTATAGTATTATTACAAATGTTTTGAGATGGTTCAAGAATCAAGACTGCTGGTTTACATAATAAAATAAGTGGTAAAAGCAAAATGTAAAATTGTAAATCAAGAATGACTGAAGCTATGTAAAAACATGTAGGAAAAAGAAAAAAAGTAGGAAAAGTAACACATGACAATATTTAGAATATCTGTCTTGAGTAATTAGACTAAGGTTTTTTTTATTTTTTAAATTCTGTACCATAAGTATTACATTTAGAATAACAAAACAAACATCTTTTTAATATTGTGTCATTGTTTTAGCTGTTCATGCAGTTAAGTGTTATAGCAGTTCTTACAATACCCACATAGTCATGCATGAACAATTACAAGCACATGCATGCACACACGTGCACGCACATGCACACACACACACATACCACAGTCCCCCTGAGACAGCCAAGACATAAGGCAGCATGAGTAGCAGCAGATGTTCTTGCAAATCCTGCAAGTTCCTTAAGATTAAATGCCTTATAATCCACACTAAGCATTATTATCTCTTTTGCTTTGTCGGAAACCAGATTGTTGAGTCCCCTTTCCTCTTGTGTGCTCACACCCCCACCTACCTCTCTATCTTGTAAATGCTGCATATTATTGGATGTAGGTCGTTGGGTCAGACTCAGTGCCATTCAGAAATGGTTCAATATTGAAGTCTTTGGCTGTCGCTGACTCTTCTTTCCTTTTGTTTTTTTCTTCCCCCTACTGTATCCTCCATGAGCAAATAGGGCATCATTCTAAGAGTGAGCATGTAAATTTATTTGCATTTTTCACAAATATGTTGGTAGCACATTCACCTCCACCAGTCTCTTGGGCCCAATTATCTGAAAATAGACCCTCACTTGTTTTAGCCCAGGCTAGGTTGGTTGCAAATAATAGAAAATCCACCCTACTTGGCTTAATCAAGAGAGGAAAATTTGCTGGACAGGTACAAGGATAACTCACAAATCTCAAACCAGGGAAGCTTTGGGGAACCAAAACCCACTACAGAAACTGAAACAGCGGCTGGCTCTGACTCTTTATCTTCCTGAATTCCTCTCTCCATAGCCCTTCTGCTTTCTCTGAAAACCTCCTTCATTCACCTTTCTCTGTTCTCTGCCCCCTCCCTGACATGGCAGAATGTGTCATTCTAGCCCTTCATAATCATAATAGTTCTTAGCCTGGCTGGAGTTAGAAGGAACCAATTCCAAATTCCAGACAGTGTCTGACTGTCCCAGGGCAGGGCAGATGTCCACCAGCCGTGACCAGTGAGGTGAAAAGGAGGCTTTGAAAATCAAAGACACACCTCTGCTGCCCCAGTCAAGCAGCAGCTATGAAATACTCTAAATAATAACTTACAGTGTAACATTAAGATGGTCAGTTCCAATGGCTTAGTGTTCAATGATCCATATCCACTGTCTGATAATCAGGCCAGCAGTGACAATGATGAGGCCTGTATTTAACATCCTCTGGTTAAGCCTTTGCTGGACATATCCATTATAGCACATGATCCCCACCATAGCACTGCTAATCCCGTTTCCTAAAGGAGGGTCTTGGGGCTTTGAGAAAATGGTGACCTGTTCAGGCTTATATTGGGTACATCATCTGCAGAGTTGGTGTTTGAATCCAGCTCTGACTCTCAGTTCAGTTCTTCTTCCATTGCTCCATGACTGCCTTTCTGTTGTTGTTGTTGTTGTTGTTGTGTGTGTGTGTGTGCGCGCGTGTGTGTATTTCCTCATCTGTAAAATGGTAGTTAAAAATTTAAATAATAATATTTGTATTTTCCTTGAAGGCTTATTATTATGATGAACTGGATTGGGTAGGAGAATTTTTTAAACTATGGAACATGATATAATTATTATTACTTTCTCCACTTACCTAGTTCCATACCACTCTGCCAAGGTTTACATTAAACATTGGCTTGATTTGGTAGAACTTTTCTTACATATTTTTCATCAGGGAATATTTAAAATGATGGCAGGCAGACTGAGGGAAAGGGGCATAAATCAATAAGCTTCTGAGCCATTAAGCTAACAATGCATTAAGGTATCAACCCTTTTTTAAAAAAATGAAGGCTGATTTATTTTCTTAACCATTTTGACATTTATTTTTTAGTTTTTCCAGATTGAAATCTGAATAAACTGATCTGTATATCAAAACTGTTTCTGTTCCTGTATTCCTTTCCTAGTAAAAAGTAGACCCACCACCCCCAAGCCGGGAACCTGGGAACATCTTGGACTTCACCCTCTGCCTCAAATTCACGTTTAACTGGCTATCAAATACACCTTCTCTCTTGGAAAGGATAGCTTAATCTGTTAGAAACCCAACCATCCCTTGACCTAACTGTAGACATGCCCGCACCCTACTTCATTGTCTTTCTTTAATTCATCCTCAAGGTTGCTACCAATTGTCTGAGATATGCATTTGACCATTCACTTTACTTGCTCAAAATCCCTCAGTAGTTCCATTTTCTAATGCAAAAGTACTTAATGTGACTTACAAGCTTCTTCCTTTCTCTTCTCATGCCTCAACACAGAATGTTAGAGTGCTTGGCATGCCCTTAGTACACCATGAGCTTCCACTTCTGGCCTTTGCAAAGACAATTCCTTCTGCAAGGATGTTCCTTCATGCTCTTTCTGCTTTGCACAGTCTGTTGTTCAGCACAATGTGTTCTCTTGTTGGTTCTTTCCCAACCCACTCAGAGACGGATACTTCTGTCCTCATCTGGGCTCTCCAATTTTGCAGTACCTTGTATTGTCCTTTTTCATAGACACAGCAGTGGTTTTTGTTTGTTTGTTTGTTTGTTTTTGACAAGGTCACACTCTGATGCCTAGGCTAGAGTGCAGTAATTTGTTCCTAGCTCACTGACCTTCTGGGCTCAAGTGATCCTCCTACTTCAGTCACCCCAGTAGCTGGGATTACAGGTGCATGCCATCAACATCCTGCTAGTTTTTAAAAACTTTTTGTGTAGATACAGGGTCTTGCTCTGCTGCCCAGGATGGTCTTGAACTCCCAGCCTCAAGCTGTTCTCTCGCCTTGGCCTCCCAAACCACTGAGATTACAGGCAAGAGTTACCATGCTGGCCTGTCACAGTGATTTAAATATTATCTGCTTTCCAAGCCTGAGATCCTTGAGGGTAGATATTATAACAGTTATACCTGTATCCCTATGACCTAGCACAGGGCCTAGCAAAAGAGGAGTTCTCAATAAAAATTATTTGAATAGGTAAATCAACCAATTACCCGTGTCTGTCAAGAGTCATGCTTGCTAAGAGGAAAAGAAGTCATATTAAAGTCCCCTATAATTCTAAAAATAGTGTCCCTGAATTAGACACTGGAAGAGTTTTGCCTTAAAAATCAGTGATCAGTTTTACTTCACATTGCTGTTTCTTCAGCAAAGAGAAAAATGCAAGCTAGTCCTGGTAATATTCATGGCTGTAACTTGGGCTAAAGACAATATGAAGTGTCTTAGGACCATGTCAGACATTCATGTGGGCAATACTGATGAGTGCATTCCAAAGTGGACCAGGCTGCATTTTCTTGTCTGCCTGGAATGACCATCTGGACTCAATTGTTAATGCTCAATCCAATTTGTTGCCAAGGCAACCAAGTTATAGGCCATCCTCAATTTACAAAAGGTGATATTGCCAAAGTCATCTTATAAGTCAGATATTTGAAAGATACAATACATTCTTCAGGGTGAAAAGAGATGTAAATGGTGGCTATAACCTAGAGAATTGTATTTAACCTATATTGTTGTAGTACTTGTGCAAGATGAGTCAGTAAATATATCCCATGTCTCCCAGGTCACAGCAATAGTCTCAAAGCAATTTGAGAGCTAGGGGAAAAAAGTCTCTCTCTTATATTTTTCAGAGCCCTCAGGATATCTTGTGTTTAGACCAGAGATTCCAAAACCTGGTTGAGCATCTGTATTACCTGAGAAGGATTTATTAAGAGTCATTGGTCCAACCCCAGATCTATCCCATTGAAATCATAATCCTTTGTTGGCTCCAGGCACATGTGTATTTTTACAGTTCCCCCTCTCAGGTGATTTTGGTGCTATTTGTGAGCTGTTTTTCACACTCCAGGATAGCACTGCCATTTTCCCCTGCCCTGGCACTAGAGGAGGCTTCTCATATACATTTCTGTTCAAGCTCAAAGATGTAGTTATGTGGGTGATGACCTCTGAGAGTATTATGGTTCCTACTGTGAGGATAACTTTGGGTATCCTTGGAAGGCACTGATACTAATCTAATAATGATATCTGGACCACCACTTCTGACACTCACAGGGGCAGGCTGTTCATCTCCACCAAGAAAGATGGCTGATAGCTCAAACATGGAGACCAGTGCTGCTATGATTGCCAGCACCATTATTAATGTCATGGGAAACTGTTTAGAAATAACTACAATAGCTTTTTTGCTCCCTTATCCTTCTTAACCTAGGACTCAGGCATGAGTCCCTGTGGAAACCTAAATATAGGAAACCACATTATACTCAAGGTAACTCCTCCCCAGATGCTAACCCATGATCCTGGATATTATGTCATTACTGTGACTATTTCTGCTCTTACAATAAGCTATAATGAGCCAGGCTCGGTGGCTCAGACTTTAATCCTGCGCTTTGGGTGGCCGAGATGAGTGGATTGCCTGAACCCATGGGTTCAAGACCCGCCTGGGCAAATTGGTGAGACCTCATCTCTACAATAAATAAAAAATTAGTCAGGTGTGGCAGCGCGCACCTGTAATTCCAGCTACTTGGAAGGCTGAGGCAGAAGGATCGCCGGAGCCCAGCAGGTTGAGGCTGCAGTGGCCAGTAGCGGCCACTGCACTCCAGTCTGGGCAACTGAGTGAGACTCCAACTCAAAAAAAAAAAGCGATAATGAAGAGTAACTGTGCCTCTTGTATACAACAAAGTCCTGGTGAACCTACCTCACCAGTCCCTTGAAAATTCCAGACAATTAAATCCAAAGATGAACCTGGATTAAGTTCAAAAGAAGATCTTGAGAAGGCCTATTAAATTGTGCATGTGTGTGTGCGTGGGGGGGCGGATCAAATAATCTGTGAAAGACAATCTGTAGCATGAAACTGAGTGTACCTCTTGATGAATCACACCTCCCTATGCATGGGTCCCTATGCAATGTGACATTGCCACACTTCTCAGCAAGAGGTGGAGTCTAGTTCTTCATCCTGATAAATCTGTGCTGACTTTGTGAATTGGTCTAACCAATAGAAAGTAGTGGAAGTGATGATGTGCAACTCTAGAAACTAGGCCTTAAAAGTCCTTGACTGGAAATATCTATTCTTGCCTTCTTGGCTCCTAGAGTCACTATTCTTTGAAGAGACTCAGGCTAGTCTTCTGGAAAATGAGAAATTACATGAGGACAATCAGTGTCCTAATGGAGTCAGCACCAACTGCCAGTCATGTAGAGTGAGGCCATCTTGGGACCTTTAGCTTCAACTGAGCCTGCAGATGACTGCTGCCACATGAGAGATCCCAAGGAAATCTAGTAGAACAGCTCAGTTGCTAACTCACAGAACTATAAGAAATAAATCATTGTTGTTTTAAGCTACTAAATTTTGGGGAACCAATAGATATCTGATTCGGCTCTATATTTTTTATATTGAGAAATACATAAATATATAATTGGAAATTTTATATATAATCCCTCTGTGCTAAGGTAATTATTATTACTCAAGCTGACTTTCTTCCAGAATTTTAATATTCAAATAGAGACATATACAAAGAGTTTTTGTTCTTGTTGACACATCATTAGAATTCTTCTGTACATACTATTTAGTAACCACCATTTTTTCATATAATAATACACTCATTATTTTCATATTTCATAAGTAATCTTTTACATCATTTTAATGACTACATAATACTCCATCATTGGGATGTACATAATTTATTTAACTGGCTCATGTAATTGAATAATTTTTGGCTATTATACTCAATGCTGTAATGAAAATCCTTGCACATAAATCTTCCCACACATAAATAATCATTTTGTTAACACATTATGGGTAGTACTGCTTATTTTTTACCAATAGAGTAAAAAAAACTTACCATTTTAATTCTATTTCATATTTCATTGTATTAACCATGAGTTTAATCAGATTTGTACATGTCTATTAGTTATTTCTATTTATCTATTATTTTTATTAAGGAATGGATATGTAAACATACATTTTTAAACAATTATTTGTGGGAAATACACACAAATACATACACACATTGAAGCAGTATGTACCACACAATATGGGCCCTCAAACCAGATAAAACTGGGTCACTTGCTACCTCTGCTGCTTTCTAGTTTTTTTGTTTGTTTTTGGGGGGGGGTTGAGTTGGAATCTCACTCTGTCACCCAAGCTGGAGTGCATTGGCATACTCACAGCCACCACAGCCTTGACCTGCTGGGCTTAGGCTATCCTTCCACCCAGACTTCCAAGTAGATGGAACTACAGACACACGACACCATGCCCAGCTGCTTTCTAGTTATTTAACACAAAGCATGTTAATTACATTTTCAAGTCTCCATTTCTTCAAATGTACAGTAGAGATACTAATACCTATTTCCCTGGACTGTTGTGATGTTGATGAGGTAAGAAACTGCTTAAAAAGATGACCGGTAAAAGTAAGTATTCGATCAATATTGGCTTTCAAGGGTGTAAGTATGTGTCCTAAGTTTCACCCATCAGATGCACCATTCCAAACTTTCTTAGAAATACAAGGAAACAAGGTCTATGCAGCGTCCTTTCTGGTGAGGGTCCCAGAAGGAGTGACCGTCTTGTAGAGATCCATCTTGCAGAGGCAGGTGGGGCAGCGATGGTTCTAATTGTAATGGTTCTAATTGTAGCATGCAACATCTGAGAATTGGTAGTGTCAGCTTGGAGCAGTGCTCAGTGGCAGTTCCCAGGGGTCTTTTTGTTTCAGGACATAACTCAAGTATTGCTCCTGTCTCAAACTTAATTCTCCACCTGGCCAGAAGATTGTGTGAGCTACTCCATATACTCATAAACTGTTTTTCTGTTTCAAATAACCAGACTTGGTTTCTGTTACTTGAAATGAAATTCCTTGATTTATATAAAAATTAAATATGTGACTAGGTACAGTATTTTTCACATGATGCCCAAGAGCTTTACCTTGTGAACAAGCTGAAGAACTTCTGCTCCAAGAGATGAAATAAAACATACTTGTTTTTCAAAATCAATGCCATACTATAATTGCAATTGTTTATAATCTGTTTATATTTTAATTAACACTTTTATTTATTCAACAAATACTTGGATATACGCATCTGGCTCTATTCTAGGCACTAAAATAGCAGTGGGAAAACTGAGAAAATTCCACTGCCATGGATTGAGACAGACAGATAATAGACAATTAAATATATAGTAAATTCGATGGCAATAAAGCTATAGGAAAAAACTGAAGCAAGATAATGGTAAGAGAGTATACTGGCCATCTGAGTGGGAGAGACAGTTTTAATAAAAGACCTGGCTTCAAAGGTGGCATTTGAATGGAGACCTAATGGAAGCAGATCTCTGTCTGGGGGAAGGCTGTTTCAGACAGAGAGAATAGAAAATACAAAGGACCTTATGGGAGAGCAAGGCTAGGGTGTTCCAATAATAATAAGACCACTGTGATTGGAGTAGAGTAAGGGAAAGAATAGAAGAAAATATTTACTTTTTGTTTAAAGGGATCATTTTTCAGTCGATCTGCAGAGAATCGACTGAAGGAGGGCAAGGATAGAAGCAGGGATACTGGTGAGGAGGCAATTGCAATAATGCAGGTGAAAGAGGGCAGAGGCTCTGACCAAGGTAGAGGGAGCGATGAAAAGTGGTAGAATTATAGATGTAGTTTGAAGGTAAAGCCAATAGAATTTGATAATAAACTAGGTTTGGAGAGAGAGAGGAACCAAACACAATTCCAAGTGTTTTGACTGAGCAAATGGAAGAATAAAGTTTCTGTAAGCTGAGATGGGAAAGATAGTGGAATGAGAAGGTTTCAGAGAAAAGATTGAGATTCACATTGTGATATGTTAATTTTCAAATTTCTGTTAGGTATTTTGGGTGAGATGTAAAGAAAGACAGCTAGATATATCAGTCAGGAGTTCACGGGAGAAGTTAAGGATGGAGGTGTTGACCGGAGGGTCAGTCCATGGACAGACTTTGCAGATGCGGAACTGGAGAGGGTTAGAGTCAGATAGAATAGAATGATCGTAAGACTGGAGAGGGTTAGAGTTAGATAGAATAGAATGATCATAAGACTGAGTTTTGGGTCACTTGGATTTTGGAGATTTGGAATTTGAGGCAGAATCAACAAATGAGACCAAGAAGTATCAGTCAATGAGACAGGAAGAAAATCAAGAGAGAGCAGAATCCAGGAAGCCAAGTAAAAAAACGATTTCAAGAAAAGCAATCAACTGTGTCAAATGCTGTTGACAGTTCAGGTAAAATGAGGACTGAGAATTGACCTTTAGATTGAGCTACCAGGAAGTCACTGGTAACTTAACATGAGTAATTTCGACAGAATGGTGGGTACCAAAATCTAATTACAGTGGGTCCAAGGGAGAACAGGAAGAGAGGAATCAAATAGAATGATACGGAGTGGGCAGAGAACAGTGGTCAAAAGGGAGGAGTTGTGCGTATTTTTTTTTAATGGGAGAAATATTGGAGCTAATGGGAATGATCCAATTGGAAGGAAAAAAATCCAAAAAGGGTGGACACTGCTCTTGGGATGTCTTTTTGCAGCACAAGTTATTCCTTTATAGAAATAGGAGGAGAAGTAGAATGAATGGAGATGAGGAAGTTGACATATGCCATGACTTGAGCCATGGAGCTTCCATTTTCTCAGTGAAATAGGAAGCAGGTCTATCAGCTAAGAGTTTGGAATGGGTGTAGGTGTTGGAGGTTTGAGGAGACGCTATAAAGTAGGAGATAATTTGGGAGTCTGAGAAAGAGACTAGAATAGGGCAATGTAAAAGATCACCAGGAAATACTACGCGACCACTTGATATTAGCAGACAGTAGTTAAAATGAGACCAGGTAACATGGTTCAGTGTTTCCCACGGTTGTTCAGCAGACTCAGTGTAGGTAGAAAGTTAGACTTGCAAAACAGAGTTACTGTTTTGACAAGTAACATTAATGAAGGAAGAGGAGCAAGAACATTTTGAACATTTGTCATTCTCAATACATTTATATTATCTTAATTTTAATAGTTTCAGAGAATTCTGTAAAATGGACTCAACCTATTTAGCCAATTCCCACATCTTGGCCATTGTTTTTTTCCAGCTCATTATTAAATTGAACAAATAGTGATTTAATGAATCCTCTTTATGTCACTCTTTCCTCATTGTTTCTGTTCATTCTTCTGAAAGTAGTATTGCTAAACAAATAGTAAAATAATCAGAATATTTTTAGCTACCAGTAACAGAAAAGCCAATTCAAAATGATTTAAACGATGTGGGAAATGTATCACATCATGTAACAAGATACCCAATGACATTTTAAACTCTGCCATTGTTTAATTCATCATTTTACAAACATCATTAAGGACCCTGTTTTTCTGCTTTGTCAACCCCAGTGTGTCAACTTTGTCTTTAGGCCTGCTGTCCTCATGATCTGAAGATAGCTGCCATGATTGTTGATAATGCATGTGGACATGACAGTATCCCTTCTTAAGAGTCTCTTTTTATAGGCAAGCAAATGTTGGTTCATCTGGGTGAGGTTTTCTCCAGTCACTTAGCATTATTTTCCTATGAAATTACATGTAATCAAAAACTTGTGTTATATTCAAATTATTCCCTAAAATACAAGTATGCCTGTTCAAAACAAGTGTTATAATAGGATATACTGTGCTGACATTGCCATTGATGGAGTTCAGAACAGTAGAAGATGTCCCAAAATATGGCACCTTGACGTTTGAGCAAACAACAGAAGCAAGAAAGTCACTCACCTTCCCCAAACCCTTCTCTGAAACAGGTATGAGACCCTCACACCAGAGGTGCCTTCCTGTACTTGGAGAAAACAAACATTCTTATCTCTGAAAACACAGGGATACAGAGGAGAATCTGAGCAAACAGATCTTGCTAAATTCCCCCAGTTTATTACCATAAGATAATACCTCCCTTGTCCAATTATACTGTGCAACTGTTCAATTTTCACCAAATCTAAGCATAAAAATATGCAGGTATCCCTGTTTCTTCGGACCTTCATTTCTGAAGTCTCCATGTTGCATAAAACTTACATTAAATAAATTTGTGTGGTTCCCTCCTGTTCATGTCTTTTATAGGTGCCTCAGCCATGAACCTAGCAATGGGTGAGGAAAGAAATCTTTTCTCCCCTACACCATCCATGCCCCTTTTGACCCTATTCTATCTGCATTTTACCTTCTGAAAGGTCTTCACAGTTTCTTGCGTATGGACGATACTCTCCAAGTTTCCTGGGTCCATGAAGCCTTTTTCTCTATCTTTATGTTGTGAAGTCTTAAATCTCTGGGGTTATGGAGAGAACTAGGCAGCTGTGATTATGTTGTAATCTTTTTTAGAAACCCAAACTAGTTTTGTCTGACTCTGTAGCTCCTCACTTCCTCTTGTGCCAAGCCAAGTGAATTGTGGGTCACTGCAAAATGGCAAGTTTTTTTTTTTTAAAGTAAATATGTGGGCAAAGGTAAGAAAAATGAGGTTTCTTTTCTTTTCTTTTTTTCTTGAGAAAGCACCAAAAGAAAGATTAGTAAAATAAAGCCCTCTGTCAGTAGAAAATGTCAGCCTCTATTTTCTTATCAAAACCTATTATTTTACTCTTTCCCCCTTTTTCTTGATAGATGCTAATAGCCCTCTTACCTTTCAGGTTCTTAGTTGACTCGCAGTTAGAACAGAGGGAAGGAACAAAGACATTTCATGCAAGGTCTGAGAAAATGTAGGGGAAGAAATATTTGTCTGCCTTAGAGCCGAGTGAGTTTATGTAAGATTGTCCCTGCTGGAATTAGCTAAAATGGAAGCAAGACATGAGGGAAAATGTAGGCCTGTGGGAAGCAAATTAACCATGGAGGAGGAGAGGTGGCACTGGGTGTAAGAGTGGAATAGAACCACTTGAGCGCTATTGGAAAGCAAGGGAGGGCATGGGGCAGGTGGTCAGAGCAGGACACCGGTGGTGGCAAGGGCAGTGCATCTCTCCAGCCATCACCAGCCATGGCAAGACAGGACATAGGAGCCCAGTGGAGCCCTTAGGGCATCAGACAACTAGAAGTTCTTCTGTTGGGAAGAACCTAGACTGTATCCTCAATTATTAACTTGCTTAACCTCAGTATTTTAAAGAAAAAGAAATCCAATGGCATCTAATTGTCTTACAGAGTGTTTACATCTGTTTTCAACATGTATGACTGGCTCAATGACACTTGGGAGGAAGACATTATCAAGTTTCTTCTACTTTTCTGAATTGAACAAAATGTTTCAGCTTTTACCAGTAAGGCTGACAGCATATCCAACCCCATTGTGGCATTCACTTCCTTCCACTCTTTAAGGTCTTAAAAAAAAACAGTCTACACAAGGATGTGAATACCAAGAGGTAGGGATCATTGGGGATCATCTTGGAAGTTGGCTACCACATGGCATTTACTTTGACTAATTTTAGTAGTATGTGTCTGCAGCACCATGGTAACAAATGGTTCCTGGTTTATACTTTTTAATTAATAAATTAATCAATTACATTTTAGCCAATTTTTTTCTATTAGAAATGTGGGTAATTTCAGAAGCATAACCCACCAAATTGTTTGTATTTCATCTTTTATTATGTGCTGGTTAATTCATCAACTCTTTATTAATCACCTAGTATGTGCCAGATACTATACTAGCTGCTGGGGATTTAATGAGGAAAAAAATAAATGTTGGCCCCACTCTCCTAAAGTTGTTAATTGCATAGGGAATAAAGCTGTTAGATAAAAGTATTAGTCCACTTTGTGCTGTCGTAACAGAAAGGGTTATTTACCCACAGACTGGGTAATTTATAATGAGCAGAAATAAATTGGCTCACAGTGCTAGAGGTTAAGAAGTTCAAGATCAAGTGGCCAGCATCTGTTGAGGGCCTTCTTGCTGCATCATCTCATGGTGGAAGGGCAAAGAGAGGATGAGAGAGAGAAATCAAACCTGAAGCCTCAACCCCTTTTTCTAATCGGTATTAATACATTTATGAGGGTGGAGCCCTTATGACCTCAATGCCTCTAATTAGGCCCCACCTGCCAACACTGTTTCATTGGAGATTCAGTTTCTAACACATGCTTTCTGGAAGACACATTCAAATTATTGCAATGATCATACAAATAGATCCCACAAAAATTTAATGAGTGCTATGAAAGCAGAGTTTAAGTTGCTATGAAAACATAAATCATGGGAGATCTAATTTAGTTTGAGAATCAGGGAAGGAAAAGTCTCTATATCAGGTTTCTCAGCCTCAGCTCTACTGGCAATTTAAACTAGATGATTCTTTGTTGTGAGGACTGTCCTGTGCACTGCAGGATGTTGCAAGCATCCATGTACTCTGCCTCCTTGATCCACCTCCATAACCTGCCACACACACACACACACACACACACACACACACACACACACACACACACACACCCACACAGACACACAGGTTGTGACAACCAAAAATATCTCCAGGTATTTCTAAATGTTCCCTGGGAGGCAAAATATCCCCCAGCTAAAAACTACTATCCTATAGGAAGTTTCCAAGTAAAAAGTGTGGAATGGGAGGGGCATTTCAAGAGGAGGAAATGTTATGTTAGTGAGATCTTTGTTGACTGATGTTTCCAAATAATAAAATAAAACAAATAAACAACAGCAACAAAACCATGATTGCCTAATTCAAATTTAAGTTCCGATCAGCCTCTTGTCTGCATGACTTGTTGGTTCCCCTTTAAACAAAATTCACATCCTGTAGCACGTCTGCTTGTGCTGAATAAGGTGTCTCCATATAATTGTCAAGTAAAAAAACAGGTCTGGCCTGAAGCTGTCTTCCAAAACGTATTTTAACTTATTGAATCTCTAGACTGGTTAAAGTTGTTTGGCCTTCAGCCTGCTGGTTTATATCAATGCCCCAAGCAGGGTATTATCACTCAGAAATACATGGCCTCACTTTTATTGGAAAGATATTTATAGATACTGCTTCTACTCTATATGAATATGTTTAATGTGGAGACAGTATATAACCAGGCGGGGTGTAAAGTCAGATGATTTCTACCAAGATTTGCCTTATTTCAATTTTGAACAGATAAGAATTAGCTTGTGTGCTTAGAATCCTGAAGTCTTGAGTAAAGGAAGCAGAGGCTCTAGTGGGAATAGCATGAGTTTTGGAATGCAGATAATGTGGGGTCACATTTGGCCTCAGCTCTATGATCTTGAACACGTGAAACAGCTTCAATTTCCTCATATGTAATGAAGATAATAATTCTTACCTTGCAAGATTGTTATGAAGATACGTAAAGTAAGAGCAATGGTGGGCATACAGTAGATGTCCAAAAGTGAAAGGTCCCTCTTTCCTTTAAACTGTTCAGTCCAACTTCTCTCAAGCATACCCAAGAGATGGTGCCCTAGACATATGGAAGCCAGCCTGTCCTAAGATCATGCTTCATCCTCTACATCCAGAGGATCTTCAAATTATCTCAATTTTTACCTCCATGTTTTAATCAAGCCCCCATAATTGGTTTTTTAGACTCTTGACATAGTTGTTCAATTATACAGTTATGACCAAAGACAAAAATCTAACCCTGCACAATAGCTTTTATAATTTCACAGGTTTCTAAAAGTCAGGCTCCTAAATGGAATTTTGGCTCACCTCTGCTGCCTCATTTCTCCTAGGCCTCACTTTCTTTTTCATCCTGTGCTCTAGCAATGCCAGAGTTCTGATGAAATCCTGCCTGCTGTTTCGTATCATGATGCTACTTCCAGTACTGTGTGTGTATAAAATAACAGTTTGCCACTTTATTCAAAGCTTTATACACGTGTATGCATGCTTTAAAGTAGATTCATGTGTTTTTCTTTCTGTTATTGTTGTTTGTTTTAGGGAAAAGTTAGCTGTTTATTTACTTTATTTATATTGTACAACACAAGAGCTGCCCTCTTACTAAATTTGCAAGAGTACACCACACTACTGTTAACTGTAGGCACAATGTTGTACAGGAGGTCTCCAGAATGTATTTACCTTGAATAATTGAAACTTTTTACCCATAGAATAGCAACTCCCCATTTCCTCTCCTCCCAGACCCTGGCAACCTCCATACTATTTTCTGTGCCTATGACTTTGACTAGTTTAGACATCTCATATAAGTAGAATCATGCAATATGTGCTCTTCTGTGACTTGCTTATTTCACTTAGCATAATGTCCTCCAGATTGATCTATGTAGTCATATATGGCAAGATTTCCTCTTTTTTAGGCTGAGTAATATGGATTAAAGATTTAAAGGCACTAATATGGATTAAAGATTTCTTGCACCTGAAGCTGTAAAACTAGGAGAAAACATAAAAGGGAAAGCTTCATGACATTGGTGCAGGCAAGATTTTTTGATATGACACCAAAAACATTAGCAGCTAAAACAAAATTAGACAATTGGAATTACATCAAACTAAAAACTTTTGCATAGTAAAGAAAATAATAAGTGGAATGAAGAGACAACTTACAGAATGGGATGAAATGGGAGAAAATATTTGCACACCATTTATCTGATAAGTGGTAATGTCCAAAATTTATAAGAAAGTCATAAAACTCAATAGAAAGAAGACAAATAACCTGATTTTAAAATGGGCAAAGAACTTAAATAGAAATTTCTCCAAAGAAAACATACAGATAGCTAATAAGCATATGTAAAGATGCTCAACATTACTAATCATTAAGAAATGTAAATGAAAACTACAATGAGATATCACCTCACATTTTGGGGGGTGGTTGTTATTTAAAAAGAAGATATATGTTGTCAGGGATGTGGAGAAACTGAAACCCTTGTACACTGTTGATGGGAGTGGAAAATGGCACAGTAGCTATGGAAAATGATGCAGAGGTTCCTTAAAAGATTAACATTAGAATTGCCATATTATCCGGCAATGCTACTCAAAGGAATTGAAATCAAAATCTTAAAGAGATAGCTGCAGTTAGGTGGTATCTCAGTGTGGTTTTGATTTGCATCTCCCTGATGATTAGTGAGGTTGAGCATTTCTTCATGTGTTTGTTGGCTGCTCGGATGTCTTCTTTTGTGAAGTGTCTGTTCATATCTTTTGCCCATTTTATAATGGGGTTGTTTGTTTTCTTCTTTTCAGTATGTTTCAGTTCCTTGTAGATCCAGGATGTTAATTCTTTGTCAGACCTAGAGTTGGCAAATACTTTTTCCCAGTGTGTAGGCTGTCTCCCTGCTCTCTGGATGGAACTAGAGTCTATAATACTGAGTGACCTCTCACAGAAACAAAGATCCGAGTATCACCTGTTCTCACTCATATAATGGACCTTGAACATTCAATGTAATACTATAAGAAAATGACTGACGGTACTGGGAAACTATGGGGGGGGATGGGATTAACAGTAGCAAATATCTGTCTGGGGATGGGAAAACACCTCTTATCAACAGGGTGCCTGAATGAAACATAATTGTACACCTAACCCTTAACTGTACCCCACAAAACCATAATAAAAAATATTGATTAATAAAAAAAAAGAGAGAGAGATAGCTGCATTCCCATATTCACTGCAACATTATTCATAATAGCCAAGGCATGGAAACAACCTAAATACCCACTTATGAATAAATGGATAAAGAATAAATGTAGTATATTTGTCATGCCATTTTAGATGTTATATCCTTAGACAGAAACACCCATCCACCCTTGTCCACCCATCAGAATCCTACTGACATCCTCAAGGACCAGCTACCTGCCAGAGCACCTTCTGACCTTCCACTTGCCTTCCTCCCCCTCCATCAACTCTTTACTTTGACACAACCTTGTACATATTTCTACTCTGGAGTGTGTGACACATCAGTGACATAAGTGCTTGTTTATTGGTCTATGTTCTCCACAGGAGAGTGAATTACTGGAAAGCAAGAGCCACATCTTTTTAATGTTTGTGTTCCCAGCTATTATCACTGACCCCTGCACTGGTTTATGTTCCATACACATTAGATGAATGGATTTACATCTAACTTGAAGCTTCAAAGTAACAGAAACTCACAACATTGCAAGGCAGCCATCCGATTTTGACTGTGTGCCCATGCCAAACTCCTATTGATAAATCTTCCATCTTTATTGTCATATCTGCCTCCCTGCCCCCTCCACTTCCTGATCCTGCTTGAAAAAATAAATATAATTTCTCTTCAAATCAGCCACCATTTGATTACTAAAATGCAGACTACATCACATAGCAATTTTTTTTCTTCTTGGAAAACTCTTTCAATTATGCTTTGTATGACACGATGTCCAGGTCCCTTACCACTTTATCTTACTTATGGAGATCTGTTGTGGGTTGACATTGCCATGTCTAGAACTAAAACCAAGATGCTCAATGGGTTCTAACAGCATGGTGAGCCTTGGTTCTAAACATATGATGTTATTTGCCCCCTTCTGAGGGGACAAAATATAACATGCTTGCATTTATTTCGATATTTTCCTATTATAGCTATACAGTAACTAACTCTAAAGAGTTCTTATCACATACCAAACACTGCAGAATTAACGGCCTAAGATCTGTTCTTCTCTCTGTACTCTCTGGACTCAGCTGTTTGACCATCTTCCTGTCCTCCCAGAAATACCAGAAGCCCTTTTGTTGAGATACCGCTTCAAGGTCATCATCCAGGGTGATAGAAATAAAATTGTTGGGTTTCTTCTATCTCTGCTTAGCAGTGTCCTTTGCCAACCTGGCAATAATAAGAGCATATGAACCCATGATGCTCACAGTCACATGAACAACAGATTGTAGCATCCAGTCAAAGTACCAAGGAAGTCAGAATGCCTAACCCTCAGAAATCACTGCTGAACACAACGTTCAAGGGCCACACAGGTCTGAGGACCCATATTACATAACTCCATTGGTGCCCCTTTGGTCTTCAGGATGACTACAGTTTCAGATGTTCTATGCTCTGCCCAAAGTGCTAGTATTTTAAACCACCCACATTTATTTAATTATACTTATAATTGCTCACATGTAGTTAGCACATTTTAGATACTCAGAAGTCTTTCCAGCAATCCTCTGAGGAAGACTCATTTTTAAGTTATCAACAAACTCAGCCAAGCATATACAACTATTATTTAGCAGGAAAACTGTGACTTAAACCCAACCCAGACATAATTCCAATGCTCAAACGCCTAAATTCCACACTGCACTACCTTCTGAATCAGTTTATTCTCATATGAAAGGGAGATACCATCAGTAATAATACAGCTGGAAGCCTGGACCAAGGAAGACCTTCAGAAGCAATAATGCGCACCTGTGAATGGAAACATTTATACATGGCATGGATGGGGACAAAGACAACTGGAATAGCAGTTACTGTCCTGTAGTATTTCATTTCAATAGCATGCTAGCATTCTCTGGTTCCTCTTGTACCCACCACTGTATCCAGATGTCCCACACCCCATTTTGCTCTCTTTCTGTATCATCTATTGGCATTATATGTAGCTTTCTTTGTTCTGCCTTGTCCCTTATTTTCCTCTTTTCCTGCACTCACATCCACGACACTTTCCACATGGCCCAGGCAACCTGTCCGTATGAAATCCATCCTTTGTGTCCCAGTCCCAGGACTGCTCCATCTTGTCCACTAAGACCCAGAAGAGATATTCCCAAGTAATATGTGGGGATCTGGAAGCAGTTTGCCGATGGTGTACCCAGGCAGGAGACCGTGTGGACTTCTAGGGTGAGAAACATGTAGTGCTTTAGAAGTGGCTCTAGTCTAAGGAAACAGAAGAGCCATTTTCCTTGGTAGGAAAATCTTCATGAGCTCCATCCTCTCAGCAAAGGCCAGCTTAGTCTCAGAGTCCATCAAAACTTCAATTTTATCAAAGTCTCCTCTATAGATGCCATTTTATGTGCTATTAAACAGAACAATGCAGCTCACCAGTGAAATCATCTGCAATAACAGCCCATTAAAAGCCTTCCTTAATATGGAACTTTCTAATTAATGTAAATGGGGTGCAAAGCTTGGAAAGCCAAGTTGATTCTAATGTTCAGAAAGTAGGCAAAATAGGAAAGGGTCTTATTTTTCATTAACAATGTATTAGGGACTCTAATGAAATCTTTATGGCTTGGATATATTACCAAAAAAGTCATGATTGCTTTGTTTCCTGCCTCATTTCTCTGCCACCTTTCTCTATAAATATTGCTATGTTACACATTAGATTTGAGGAAATAGAATGTTATTCTATCCAAAAAAAAAAAGACACGGGTTTTATATCTGAATACTCTCAGATTTTCAAAGTATTGAAAGTGGAAGGGAGCACAGTAAAGATTAACGTGATTTCCCAGATGTCTAAGTTGGAAATTGAGCCCCAAAAAGAGTTAAAAACTAATCTAGTCATTTACTGATTTCTTCCCCCTCTCTCTCCTTTTTCTTCCTTTCCTCCTTCCTCCATTTTTTTTCTCCCTCCTTCTTTTCCCCTACTTTGTCCCTTTCTTTCACTTGGTCTGAAACTTTTATTGCACACTGGTATCTGTCAGGTTAGGCTAGTTAACACCGCAATAACAAACAAACCCCTGATTTCAAAAGTTTAAATATCAAACATTTATCTCTCACCCGTACAACATATCCATCATGGTCAACAGGGAGTAGAGTCATGCAGCGACGCAGGCTGATGGAGCCACCACTGTTCTGAACACTGCCAGTCGTCATGTCAGAGGAAAATTGGGCTTAAACTCTTGAAGCTTCTACCTGAATATAACAGGTCACTTCTCACATTTCCTTGCCCAATACAAGACATATGGCCATGCCAAACTTCAAAGGGTTCATGGAAGTATGATCCTGCAGTGAATCTAAAAATCTCTATGAGATAACAAATGAAATAATCTCTGATCCCAAAATGAATTAAAAACACCTTGCTGTCAGGAGAATCAGCACAAACTCAAGACAAAGCATTATAAGTGCTGTGAGAGGCTGTACCAAGAACCCTAGGACCAAATGGGCTCATTTTCTTTTTCTTTGCCAGCCTTCTCCTGGGACTTTTCTGCAGCTTGTTTTGTGACCACCTTCCCTTTTCCCTTTGGGGCCCAATGTCTGGGAGGGAAACCAATACTCTGTTCCAGTTCCTGAGGTACTTGCCTTCAGTTTCACAGACCCTTGACCCAAAAGCTTATTGTGAGAAGGGGAACTACCTGAGACAAATGCACTCAGGCAGGCATGAGGGTAAGGGAAATGAGGAGCCCAAGGAGAGGAGACCCAGGTTGTTCAGTGTCTGAGGCAGCACAGTGGGTGTGACCTAAACCTGATCTCTGCATGGCCTTTGGGTCAGTGCCTATTGCATCTCAGTGCCAGGGTATCGGCCGTTTTAGGGGACGGTGCTCTATCACACAGAGGAGGTGGCAGAATTATTTAGAGCAGGAATCCAGTCTCTGCAGGGAGCTGGAGAGTGTGATGGGGAAACTAAGGCAGGATCCCAGCAGAGAGTAACACCGAAGGCCAACTTTTTTCTTCTTCAGCCTACAGTAGCAATCTGGCCTCAAACCTATCTGCTGAAGTTGAGCTTAAGTTCCTAGTGAACCACTAACCACATATTACAAACTTTGGGTAGGATTAAATCTAGAACTCATGAGAGTAAGGGGTTCAACCTTAGGGGGTGAAGGAGTCCTTGATTTTGGTGGCCTTGCTATAGATAGCCAGACTTCATTTATGTCCCTGTGCAACAGGCCTTTTAAAAGCCAAGACAGAGTGCTCTGGCTGGCTTGTGATCACGTTCCAATCAGCTTCGCAGAATTGTGAAATTGATTATCCTGCTGATCTCACACGGGCTTTAGAGCAAGGCACAGGGGCACTTTAATTCTTTGTTGAGTTCTACACACTGATTCAAGGAGACTTTAGCTTTTCCATTCATCCCCAAGAGGAAGGGAGTTCAAATTACCTTGAAATTACAATTTAGGGGCATCAAACCTCAGCCAGTCTGTTTCATTTTCACAGTAACCCAGCCAGGGCCAAGGCGAGAAAGCAGGAACCCGGCATGTTAACTCCTTTTTAGGAACATGGAGAAGAGGTGGAGTGAGAGACCGAGCAGGCTCAAGTGACTTTAGGAAAGCTGAGAGTGAGAAGCTCTGGGAAGCATGCTGTGGGTGCCGCAATTTGGGATCTCCCCACAAGATGGTGATTGGGGTATCATAGTCAATTGTGTTACACCAAAGAAACAGGCCTTTTAAAAGCCCAGACAGAAGGCTCTGGCTGGCTTTGTAATCACGTTCCAATCAGCCAGCTTTTGTTTTGTTGTTATCCTCTGCTGTGATTAAAAAGTTGAAATTTTTCTACTGCCACATGGAAGTGAATAGAACTTTGTCGTGTTTTTCACCAACCTAGGGATTCAGGGAAATCATTATGCTCTAAAGCAGCTTGACCAGAGATTTGAACAATGACCAAGAGTTAGCCAGTTGGAGAAAATTGGGAGCCCATCACAGACAGAGAGGCAGCAGCATGTGCTAAGGCACAGGGGCACTTACTAGAACAAGACTGAGAAAGGGATAAGACTGGGGAGGCCAGGCACACCAAAAAGATGAGCATCTAAAGGCAGAGGCAAAGACTTACATTTAAAAAATGATATGTGAGATTCCAAGTGCAGAAGTGGAGCTGTGGGGCATAGGAGAAGTACTAAGTGAGGGAATAGTAATCTTGGAGACTTGCTAGAGCAAGTTGGCTCTGTGTCACATCTGCCAAGTTAGGTATGGATTTCACAAGGAATTTCATTTTCCTCAGAACAAGGCTGATAAGTATTGAGTACTTACTATATGTCAGAACTATTGTAAGAGCTTTGCATGAATTATCTTATTTGATCTTTAAACAATCCTATGAGGTGGATGCCATTAGTATGTGCATTCTACAGATGAGGAAAATGAACCTCAGAAAGTTAAACCATTTTCAGAAGGCCACAGAGCTGGTAAATGGTGGGATTGAGATCCAAATACAGGCAGTTCAAACCTAGAGTCCATATTTTAACCACTGCACTTTGCTGCCTCTAGTGAAATTAAAGAGATAGAGCTTGTTCGTTCCTTTGTTTATTCCACAGATATTCATCAAGTTGCAGGTATGCCCTGGGCTTTGTACCAACCCTGTTGGGATTACAGGGTTGAGCAAGATGGCAAGTTAGATTCTCACATGGAGTACCCAGTCTAGTGGGGAGACAAAATAAGTGAATAATTAACAAAAGAGAATATCAGGTTGCAAAAGAAGAGTAAAATAGGAAATCAAGAAAGAAAATGCCAGAACTTGAAAGGATCTTTGATGCCACACAGCCCAAATTCTAACTTTTAGAGATAAAAGAATTAAAGGTAAGAAAAGAGGAGTGATCTGCTTAGAGTTCTACAGTAAATTGGCCTCAGGGCAGAAAAGAGAATCCTGGATTGTAATATATTCAAGAGAGATTTATCTGGTGCTTACTGTGTGCCTCCCACTGTCCTAAGAATGCAGTGCTGAACAAGATCAACAGGGTACCTCCTCTCAGGAATCTTACATTCATTCCCCCACCCTGCACTGCCTGGGTATCTGAAGCTTTGCAATACACACTTTATTTCATCTCCAGTTATTTGTACTTAAAAAAATGTTTATTTCTGTTACGTTCAACTCATAGGAGGGAGATCTGAACAAGAGCATTTGTTTCACTGGATGGTCCTGCCATGAGCAGGACATTGGGAGAAATAAGAGTAGGAGTCTCATGGCTTTCTCCAACTTTCCAAAGAGGAAAACAAACAAGCAAACACACAAACTCTTTATCATATAAAATAAGATGATTTCTTCCCTACCATACCATTCCCTTGAAGCAATTAATAAATACAGAGTTGGTTACCTTTTCTGAATAGGGAAACAGAGAAAGGAAAAAAACCTTAGAAAGGCAAAAGTTCAGGATTACTTTAGCTATTCAGTCTTTGTGATTCATATAAATTTTTGGATTATTCTTTCAATTTCTGTGATGAATGCCATTGGTATTTTGATAGAGATTGCATGGAATCTATAGATTGCTCCGGGTGGTATTGCCATGTTAATGATATTAATTATTCCAATCCATTAACTTTGGTATATTTTTCCTTTTTTTTTTTTTTTTTTTTTTTTTGGTGTTCTCTTCAATATCTTTCCTCAGTTTTCCATGTAGATATCATTCACTTATTTGGTTTAATCCTAAGTATTTTTTTGTAGCTATTGTAAATAGGATTGCCTTCTTGATTTCTTTGTCGATTATTGTTAGCATATAGAAATGCTACTGATTCTTGTATGTTGATTTTGTATCCTGCAACTTTCCTGAATTCATGTATCAGGCCTAAGAGTTTTTTTAGTGGAGCCTTTAGGTTTTTCTAAAATAAGATCCTGTCATCTACAAAGACATTGGGTAATACTTCAGAGATTTCCCCTCATATGTGTAATGACTCTTCTTCCCTTCTCATCTTCTCAGACAAAGCAAGGGCTAGTGTCGCCTGAGCTGAGCCTTCACCTTCCCACATTTCCGGGTGAGGTCACACATCCCCGAGACTCCACAGAGCAGGCTGCCGAGGCAGGAAGTAAAGGATTCTTCAAGATACAATTCCCAATATCTCGCTGCAGCAGGACTGCTATGAACCTGGTGAAGAGGAGTCTATTCTAGTAGTCTTCTTCATAGCCTGTCTCCAAGAGCCTGACTCCTTCCCCTGCCACTAGCCCTCCCCTTTGCGTATACTAACTCATTTAATCTTCACAACCACCGTACAAGATACAAACAAAGAAAATGAGCCACAGAAACATTAATCAATTTTCCCAAGGTCCCACAGCTAGTAAGTAGAAGATGTGGTACTTAAATGCATGCAGTTTGGTTCCAGGGTCTGGATGCTTAGCCAGAGAGATATACCACATCAGTTACTTATTCTATTTCCTCCTCACCTCTGCTGCTGAGACAATCAGTCCTGAGATCGGGAGGACTTCTAGTGCTACTTGTGCACTATTAGTTATAATGATACTATTTTTCTTGCTGCTGTTCTATTGGTGCTGCTGCAGGATTTGGTATACTATCTCTACTGGTTCTGCTGTAGTGTTATTTTTGTGAATAACAGCACTACCGCTACTACTGCACACTAGCTTTCTCTTTCTTTTCCTACCTCTCCTCCAAAGCCACCGATATTTATTGCCCTAGTCCTAAACTCCTCCATGTCTCCCACCATCATTATTTACAGATGGGAAACCAGAGCTAAGCAATGTCACCTCTACAGGTACAAGGCTGGCAAGTGTCAGCACAGTGTTTTAGGTCTAGATCATTTATTTCAAGTCCTGTAGTACTTTCAAATGGATACAAAGAGCTTGCAGCTGAGAGTCGATTGTTGTTTAGAACCTGGTCTGTCGATTAACAGCATCAGAATCACCTGGGAATAAATTTGTTCAAAACACGGAATCTCAGGCCTAAACCCAGCTCTACTGAATCAGAGTCCGATTTGGTCACAAGTTAAAGCTTGCAAACACTGGTTTACAAAACGCTCACAAATCCATGGTGACATTTAATCCTTAGGACTCCATGTGAAATTGACAGAGCAGAAAACTCTGTTCCCAGTTGGGCCAGGACAAGGGACTCAGAACCATGAGTGGGAACAACAAGCTAGCAAGGTAACTTCCTTAACTCCCCTTCTTGGGGAGCAAGACCAAGGTGTTGCAAGAGGCAAGGGTCTGAGGGGAATCATGTGGAGCCAACCAGGCTGTTATCAGAGTGAATCTGGATTTGCAGCCTCTGTACCTGGACTAAGGAATAATATTTGTTGGTGTTATAGATAACTTGGTTAGGGGAGGCATGCGTGTGCGTGCATGCATGTGTGCACGTGTATGTTGGGAGAGTACAATGAAGGGTAGTCAGCATCTGTCTAGAGGGACCACTGCTTGGGCATGTAATCCATCCAAGAAAAAACTGTTTGTTGAAGGAACATTAGACCCGAGGATTTCTGGAGTTAGCACATACCCTCGCCCATGGGCCCACCTGGGCTCACAAACAAATCTCCTTGGTTTTCCTCCTTTCTGTGTGTAACTCCACCCAGTGCCTGACTCCTGTTGCCACGAATGTTCCTGGAGAAGACCGTGCCAGCACAGGTGACATGCAGGACTTTGCTGAGGAGAAAACAGTGGTAAAATGGCATTCATCCAGGTTATCAGAGGAAGGAGTAATTGCAATGCAAACTAAGAGATAAGCAGTTGACAGCCTCTCTCTATCTCTTTACACCAATCCAGAGTACCACTAGGGTATTTTTTCTTTAAAAAGGGAAATAGGATAGCGTCAGTCTCTGGTTTAATGCCACAGTTGGTGTCCCACAGCTCTGTCGTGTTGCTTGAATTCCTTATCATCCTTTTAAGACCCTTCACTATCTGACCCAAACTCATCACTCTTGCTCGCCTCTCCCACCATAGACTCCATTGCACAGAATTTCTCACCATTTTTTACACTCCCCAGGCTTTTGTGACTTTTTTCGGGATCTTCCTTCTGTCTGGAATTCTTTGCCCCAATCTGCTTAGGAGTTTCTTACACCCATTGGATGTCATGAACAATGTTAATGTCTGCCCGATACCAGTGTCTGGGCTCTTCACCAATGTATCTCTTAAATCTTCCCTTTCAGAAGGGTCTATGGAAAGGGTGAGGGTTCTTGGGGGTGAGAGTTAGGGTCTGGGTGTGAACTTCTCCCCGGAGAGACTACCATACTTGTGTCCATGAGCACCGTGGCGTGTCTGTTTCAGACAGGCAACTGGGCTGTCTGGGGGACGGGAATGAAACAGGAGACAAATCTGCATAATGGAGCCATCGATCACTGTCACAAAGTGCAACCAGCTGTGGCCTGGACAGGGTACATTTTTCGGAGAATGCTCCTGGGGAGAGTATTCCTTAATATGAGGCTCCTAAGAGTGGTGAGGGTCAGTCAGTGTGAGGACATTCCTTACTGATGACATTTTGGAGACAGTTTTGCACTGAATCAACCTAAAAATGTCTCTCCTTCCTGCTGTCAAAATTTAGAATTGCTGTTTCTGCCCTGCAGGGTGGAGTGCTTCCATCTTTCATCCGGAGATCTCATGTCTTTTCAGCCCTGTTCATCACAGTTTTCTCATGTAATTGGGGAGGCAATATTCCCTATGCACCATGATTATTTGCTGTTGGCACTCTTCAATCTTTAGATTCTGGAACCATTTTAATTTGTGGTGCTTCCACACTTTTTTTTTCTGAAAAATTTTGCTATCTTTATACCCTTACATGTTGCTTTATTTATTGCTATTGTTTGTTTAATCTTGATGACTTGTATTCTGATCGCAGTGTTGAACGATATGTTCTGAGCAGGTACTCTGTTCTTTGTTTCTAGCTTTGATGAGACTGTCCTGACTCTCACCATTAAACATGAAATGGACTGTTAATCACTTTATAAGCCTTCACTCTGATTTTCTTCCAAGCACCTATCATTCACTTCCTTATTAAATTTAAATGAACAAAAATCTATCTGTCTGCCTATCTGCCAATTGTCTACCTATTTTATTTATCTGTTTACTTGATTAACACCTATCTTAGTTTGTTTGGGCTGTCATAACAAAATACCATAGACTAAGTAATTTATAAAGAACAGTTTATTTCTCAAAGGTTGGAGTCTGGAAGTCCAAGATCAAGGTGCTGATAGGTTTGGTGTCTGATAAGGGCATGGTCTTTGCTTCTAAGAGCTTGAATGATGGAAGGAGGAAGGGCACGAAAAGGTAAGCTCCCTTCTTCCATCGCTTTTATAGGGCACTCATCCATTCATGAGAGTGGACCCATCATGACTTCATCACTTCCCAAAAGGCCCCACCTCTGGAAACCACCACAAGGGGGATTAAGTCTTAATGAATTTTGGAAGAGACACATTTACACCCTAGTACCACTTGTCTTGTCTACTAGAATGTAACATCCACTGGGCAGGGGCTTTGTCTTGCTCTTCATTATATCTCCTGGCACATGGCAGGTAGCAGCAAATGATTGTTGGATACAATACTGACATAATTTACCATCCCATTAAAAAACCCCCTGCCCCTGTTAATTACAAATACATTACTTTTTCTTCAGAAATGAATGTTGAATTTTGTCAAATACATTTCGGAGTCTTTGGGATGAAGTTTGAGCTATGGATTAGATTAGTTATTTAGTAGAATCTTTTTTTTATTTTTTATTTTTGTTTTATTTTTATTTATTTTTTATTTTAGAGATGTAGTTTACAATTCAGGATTAGGTATACAGGAAGTCATCCTACAGGTAAAGTTTGGGCAAATCTTAATTGTAATAATCCTTGAATTTCTGAAATAGATTCTTTTTTTTTTTTTTTTTTGGTAGTATATTATTCTCTTAAAATTGATATGCCAGTCTATAGTTTTTTGTTTCTTTGTTTGTTTCTTTGTTTGTTTGTTTTAATCAGAGTCTCACTCTGATGCCCATGCTGGAGTACAGTGGCATACTTATGGCTGGTCTCAGGTGTTCCTTCCGCCTCAGCCTTCCAAGTCACTGAAACTACATGTAACTGCCGCCACACCTGATTGATTTTTTAATTTATTGTAGAGATGAGGTCTTGCCAAGTTACCTAGACTGATCTCAAACCCCTGGGCTCAGGCAATCCTCTCACCTCCACTTCCTCAAGTACTGGAATTGTAGGTGTGAGCTACCGTGCCCAGCTCAGTGTACAGTTTTGATTTTGTTTTTAGTTATTGGTTTGGTTTTGTTATGATTCTACTCTCTGCATCAGATTCCAGTGTTACTAACTTCTGATAAGAGGCTTCTAGCCATGCGATCGCCGACCCCCTCAAAAAAATTTACAACCCCACTAGCAATGTATGAAACTCTTACTCTAGTAAAACCCTGTATTATCATTAAAAAATATATTTTTTTACTACTTAGAAGAGCAAACTTGGATATCTAGGTTAAACTTGAATGTATTGTATTTCTAGTGAGTCTGAATCTCTTTGTCCCCATAGGTAATACGTATCTTTGTGAATTTTCTGCTCGTCATATATTTTTTTTTAAATCTGCACGTTCATCTTTTTTATTGATTTGTAAGATATTTTTCTCTATTAAGAACATTGGCTTTCTCTGTCGTACATAAGGGGTGACCAAAAAAAAAAACACCAGAATTTATTTATTAAAAAATTGTGTATTTATTCTTACATGTTTAAACTTCGCCTTCAAAGTACTCTCCTTTTGATGCAATACACCTATTGAGAAACATTTTTCACTGCTCAAAACTGTTTTTGAATGCTTCAATTGATGCCTTTTAGTGCTTCCGCCATTTTTTGTTTGTTTGTTTCCACCTCTTCCACATTGGCAAAATGTTTCCCTTTGAGGACTTTTTTCATCAGGGAAACAAAAAAAAAAGGTTGCTCAGGGCAGATCTGGTGAATAGGGAGGGTGGGGTACAGGAGTCATACTGTGGGTAGGTGCATTGTCATGGTGAAAGAGCTAGTCACCTGTTTGCCACAGAAAAATCAGTGAAGCCTAATGCAGCCTCTCACAACAATGCTACTTGGTACACTGAAACTGATGGGTTCCTAGATCACTTATCTAGCAGGGGGACACCTAAACTACAAGGGGTCCATCCTCCAAAGGATAATTTAGGGTTTTGGGGGAGTTCCCCTTCACAGGTTTATGTATTTTTCACTTTTTGTTTTCCTTTTAATATTATTTGATTGTAAATTTTAACATTATTGAAGCATAATTTTAAACTCTATTGCTCTATTTTTTAAGGCGCATTTTCTTCATTTATGTGCGTGATTCAAAAGTCCAGGCCAGGGATTAAACAACTAACTACCTGTATTTACTTCTAATTACTTTATGACCGTATTTTACACTTGATTATTTGATTGAATGAGGTTTCTCTTTGTCCACAGACCACACTCAACCTTCTCCTTGAACCCTTTGGGTAGCAGACCCTGCCTCTGTAAGGTTTATGAGGAAAATAAGTGGGTATTGAGAGTGAGCAGATAGAGCATGGCCATGGCAGTGATGCTCTCCACTCAGGGAAGCTGCAGGATTTCTCAGGGGCTGGACAGAAGTTGAGTCACCCTCGGGTTACTACATTCTTATTCAGATGTGAGGAGCTAGGGTAAGACAAATGAGGGCACAGGATGCAAGACATAAGCAGGCACTGGGTCTCAGGATCTCAGTTGTCCACTTGCACCTCTGCTGCTTCCTAGGCTATTCCTTACCCCCTCCACAACCAATTCCTCCCTAGGGGAGAGCAGCTCCCAAACAGGGCCCTGAACCCCTCCCCCTCGCCCCCTGGGCTCAGTTCAGAATTCTCCCCAGGTTTGGCATGACTCACATTGTGAGGGGCCTTGCTGGATGGTGTCTCTGACCTGTGGTACCTGGTGCAGGTCCTACTGGTGACCATTCCATCATGGGTGTCATGAACTGTAGAGCAGTGCAGCACCATGAGAACTGGACTTGGAATCAGGCAGCATGCTGTGAAAGCTGATCTTTCATTTCCTGGTTTTGGTATACCCTCAGTGTTCCTCTTGCACACATGGTGTAACACCATTCTTCACACCACACGGAATCGTGGTCAGAATCAAGGAGGGGCTATACTTTGCAAATGACAAACATCTATATGTATGTCCATGGTTTATATTATTGCTACTGCAAATTAATATTGGTATCAACAGGTTCATTTAAAGTTTGAGGTTGCTGCTGCTGGCCACTGCTAGCAGCAAGGCTGTTGGAAGCATCGACACAGCAGACCAGTCTTTTGGGAATGTGACAATCAAAAAGGAGTGGATTCTGTTCCCTCTGAGAGTTTCTGTCAATGGCAGGATCTTGTCGGTTTACAAATAAAGATCTAAATATTTAGAAACTCTAAGCTCCTGCATAAAAATGAGGATTAAAAATGAATATTTATGAACTGATAGTTCTGTAACTCTGTCCTCAAAATGTTTCATTCAGTGACACGAGCCTGTCACTCTTTGGACAGAAGCCAGAGCCAGCCTGGCAGCGTACCACTAGCTCTATGACCTTGATTAAGTCACTCACCCTCTCGGAGCCTGTCTCCTCAGCAGTAAAATTGGAAAAAAAAGTAATACTTAACTCACAGTGCTACTCTGAAAATTAAATGATACACTGTATACTGGGAAACCCAGCAAAATGCCAGGCACATAGTAAGTGCTCAATAAATTTTGAATATTCTCTGTCTGCCCTGATTTGGCTGAGATCCTTGTCATTTCTGCCAAGAATGTGGAAGAAGATTAAAGGTTTTGTCATATTTTATTCAAAAAGTATCTTAGTTCATTCAGGCTGCTGTAACAAAATAACACAGAATAGTTTATAAAGAACAGAAATTTATTTCTCACAAGCCTGGAGGCTGGGAAGTCCAAGGTTAAGATGCTGGTAGGTTCAGTGTCTGGTGAAGTTCCCCTTTCTCATAGATGACACCTTCATGCTGTGTTCCCACATGGTGGAAAGGGCAAGGTTGCTCTCTGGAGTCACTAACCTCATGTGAGGGTTCTGCCTTCCTGAAGGCCCCACCTTTAATTATCACTTTGGGAGTTAGATTTCAACATGTGAATTTGGAGACAGGAGGTAGGACACAAACATTCAAACCATAGCACAATTCTCTAAATTGAATTTAAAACCCTTTGTCAGAATTGAGCAAACCCTGCCCTCTTTTGTACTTAGTCATTCTCCAGTCCACAGCTTCCATTTTTAACCAACTCTTTACTTGTCTTGAATTATCCTTCTTCAATTGGAAACACAGACAAGATCTGATGGGTTGAGCTTAAGACCTCATCTTTGAAAGTTGGACCCTCTATTCCTTTATTATATCTTAGATTCTTAGGAAAGCAAAGATTGTTTAGAGTGTCCTGGTGCATGGTGCAGAGTGTCTCAACTGCCCCTCCATGTTCTCACCCCAAATAGACTGAAGATTGGCTGCCTAAAAATCATTGGATTAGGGAGGTTTGTTACAAATGGCTACATTCTATACCAATTTACATGGGGATAGCCCCAGACTGCCTCCCATCCTATCTCTATAAGGTAATCCCAGTCTTTCCCCCAGGTTCACTTGGATAGGGGTAGAAAGAATGAAGCCTAGAAAATCAACTGGACCAACTGGCAATGTTTTCCTTGATGAAAGGACTGGCTCTGGAATTATCAGCCCATGTAGTTGAAGCTCCTAACATTCCTTCCCTTCAACCAGGGACTGCACTGAGATAGATGATACAGTGGTGGGATTTCAGGCACTAGGCTTGGCAATTAGGGGCTTGTGGACAGCCCTTGGCACTGAAACGAGGGCTTAGTTATTCATTTGACAAACATTTATGGATGGTCTACTCTCTATCCTAGGAGCTAAGGATACAGTAGTGACCACAGCCAAAGTGGCCTTTGTTTGCATGTTGCTTAGAATCTGGTCACAGTGGCAGGTGTTAATTAGAGAAGCAACCAAATAAGTGAAATTGTACTTGGAATATAGGCTGTGAAAATGCCAGGAGTGGGTTTGAAATAGAGCATCCATTGCTTTTTCTTAGTCTATTCTCTGTAATTGATGCTTTGGCTGGAAATACCAAGATGATTGTGGAAAGATGACAGAAAAAGCAATGTGAGACATAAGACTGAATTGCTGCTGGGCTCGGTGGCTCAGCCTGTGCCTTTGGGAGGCTGAGGTGAGTGGATTGCCTAAACCCGCGAGTTCGAGACCCGCCTGGGCAGCGAGACCTCATCTCTACAATAAATCAAAAAATCAGCCAGGCATGGTAGCGCATGCCTGTAATTCTGGCTACTTGGAAGGCTGAGGCGGAAGGATCGCCAGAGCCCAGCAGGTCAAGGCTGCAGTGGCCGGGAGCGGCCACTGCACTCCAGTCTGGGCGACAGAGTGAGACTCCAACTCAAAAAAAAAAAAAAAAAAAAGACTGAATTGCCAGTGCTCAGAACCCAAGTCACAAAGAGAATTTTGGGAAATGATGGCATCTTTTTGAAACCCTTATTACCTATCCAGTCAATGTTCAGATCCTGGCCCCTTGGTCAGCCCATCCTTGCCTCTGGCTGAAACCCCTGCCCTGCAGGGATGTTGCTGGGCACCACACTAGAGGGCATTGTCCCCATGGATATAGCCAACAGTGTTCCTTAGAGTTGAGCAGAATGATGGTTTTGGTTCTTTAACAGCCAATCATGGCACATTGGGCTTGGGCAGAAAAAGTTTACCTAAGGAAATAACAATGGAGCTCAGAAATGAAGGAAGGGGAGGTGTTAACCTAACCAAGAGAGGGTGGAAGAATGTGCTGTGTGAGGGAAAAGCATGGCCATAGGCCCTATGGTGAGAGAGGCCAGTACCAGGTGAGTGTGAGTGTGGCCCAAGTGCAAGATCAGTAAGATGATGTGGGAGTGACAGCAGCCAGGGTAAGACTATGTGGGATCTGCAGGCCACAGTGGAAACAATTGTTTTCATCCTAAAAGCAATGAAAACCATTGGAGAACTGCATGTATTCAGTGCTTACCATGCCCATGCACTGTTCTAAGGACTTTATGATCTCAGTTATTCTTCATTATGACCTATGAGACAGGGACATCATTATCCCCATTTAACAGATGAGAAAATTGGGATATCAAGATGCTAAGTGCTTTGCCCAAAGTCTCACAGCTAGTAAGTGGCAGAGTTCACATTTTTTTTTTTTTTTTTGAGTTGG
>NW_007232920.1:0-12881 GCF_000164805.1 Carlito syrichta | reverse complement strand
TTTTTGATTTATTGTAGAGATGAGGTCTCGCTGCCCAGGAGGGTCTCGAGCCCGCGGGCTTAGGTAATCCACTTACCTCAGCCTCCCAAAGGCGCGGGATTACATGCTGAGCCACTAAGCCCGGCAGAGTTCACATTCTTAATCACTGCTGGCTTTGCTTTTAATGAGGGGTGAGTGGGGCTAGTGTTATTCTTGGGTGTAGCAGGGAAAGATCCAGACCACCTTTGGCTGAGAATGCCCCGTCTTCTGCCAGGATATGACCAGGCAGGGTAGTGTGGTGTGCCTGAGAGTACATGTGACTCCAGAGGAAGACTTGACACTGGGCGCAGGGACTGACTCCTGTCTCTGGCCCTTATCTGGAGCTGGTGCCTGAGGATTCTGACAAGGCAGAGAAGTCCTTATCAGTCCACACAGCTGCTTCCTGGGTTGTTTCCCCGAGGGAGTTACACAGCAGTGAAATGAAGGTGTCCACATTCAGCTCCACTTCCTGGACAAGCTGCGCTGCCCCAGGGAGCACCAAATACCCGTATGAATTAATGTGGCTTCTGCACTTTGGGTGAATCCATGGCTCACAATCAGTAGGCTGCAGGGCTTGAGATGGAGAAATAAACCATGGACACAGAGAGAAGAGGGGGCTTGGAGGCAACGCCTGAACTGAGGGAGCCTACATCTTTTGGCTATTTGCTAGGGGAAGAGCAAGGATAAGATTGAAGATCCAAATGAGGTGACTATTTATGTGAGTTAGTCTCATCAGGGAAACATAATTTGTAAGAAACAAAACTCACTCAAAATAGTTCAGATTGACTTTACAGAAAATCCCAGGCAGTGGATAAAAAATGAATAGGCACCGCAGATGTGCAATTGGAAGTTCAGTACCTAGAATTCTTACTTTCTCTTCCTCATTGTCTCTTTCTTGCATCCTCTGCTCAGGCTGCCCCACTCTCCTTTTGCACACTGGCTTTTCTCTTTGCTTGGCTGTTGTGTTCCTTCTCTGCCACCTCCTTCAAAGGGTGTGCCTGTCTCCAGACTACAATGAGACTAACTCTGCCCCCTCCATCTCTGGGCCTTTGGGCTCCAGCACCTGTTTGTAAATTAATACACACATTCCTTTTAGCAACTCAATATTATGTTCATGGCATCATTGACTCCATTGACTCTAAAATGGCAACTGTGGTCCAAGAAATGGAAAAAGTAGCTTTCGATGCACGGGTTCAAGGTGGAAAAGGCATTAAAATTATCCAGGGGCATCCAGATTTGGAGACAAGTAGTGCACTCCCTTTTGAGGATCCCGTTTGTTATTGGGGTTCTCTCATGGTTCCTGAATTCTTTCTTCTTTGATAGCAAAATCTGGGCCCCTGGAGTGTTTGTCATTGAATGAAAGAACCAAACTGGATATGGTCATACTTGCCTGTCATCCCAGCTGCTCAGGAGGCTGAAATGGGAAGATCACTTGAGCTCAGGAGTTTGAATCCGGCCCGGACAACATAGCAAGACCCCATCTCTAAAAAAAAAAAAAAAAAAAATAGATAAAAAAAAAGAAAGAAAGAAAAGAGTCAGTCTCAGAGAGGATCCTCCCTTCTCCCATCCCCCATACCATAGGTCAGACAGCCCTCAGTAGTATGGTTGAGCCCTTGAATCCCTCCATCCAAGGCTAACAATAAACCCAGTGAGACAGTGATAAGTTGAGAAGCCAGTACAAGCAGGTCTCCATGGAGTGTTTCTATATTTATATTCAGAGCACTTCAAAGGATATTTCAATTGCTATTACTTTAGTAAATGTCTTCCATGCAAATTTTGATATTTTTCAATGAAGGAGGCTTCATCTGAATCAATGCAATGATTCTTTCCACCTCCCACATGAAACACCCAGCACCTTTTAGGTATACACCTTCAACATGCTGAGAAGAGAGTCCCTGAGGTACCACTCTCACATCTGGGGGATTTGTGAGCTCTGAATATTGATGGGAGCCTGGAGTTCTGTGTGTGAATCTCATGAACAGTTTATGTTATTTTAAATATTGCCTCATCAGTATACCCTGTCTCTGAAGTTCTGCTGGGCCCCTGGTCCTAATCCCCCATTTGCAGAGCAATGAGTTTCAAGATCTCAGGGGCCCTGGGAGGCTAACACTAGAGGCTACACCTGCCAAAGCCCTAGGAATGGTCCCCTTCAGAGAGCACTGCTTATAATAACCATGCCTTCATGTCGAGCTCCACACTCCTGGTGCCCACTTGGGATGGCCATGCTGGGTGTGCAGTGCCCATTTTCTCATATGCCTCATCAGCCTGAATTTGTGTTCATTTTTCCTGCCCAGGGACTAATTTATATGCCCCATTCTTCCCACACTCCCCCAGCAAAGAAGGAAGCCTCGTGGGGTAGTTGAACCAGGTAGCTGGGCCACAAGATAGGGTTTGGAGTCTGGGTTTTGCAGCATCGTCAGGGCCCAGAGGACATGGAGGGGTCCTCCCAGGTGGCGAGGGCCAGAGCCTGGTGGAGGAGTCACAAGAGGTCATGGGTCCCTGCATCTATGGCCTGAGCTGGAGAAGGTACCTTTCAGGACCAAGAGTTCAGTTCTCACAGCCAGGTCTCACCACCAAGTCTTCCTCAGTGGCTGCTTCTCATGACCTGCAGCAGCCCCCAGTCTACCCAGACTAGACACCCATGTCTTGCAAGGACTCACAGAGGTCTGTGTGACCCCCATCTACTCCTACTGCTTCTCCAACTCTTCCTTCCTGGAAGGCTCTTCATAGATCTCCACCTTGCCAACTCCCCACCTCCATGACATCCTTGCCCAAATCTTCCTTTCTCACTGGGGTCTGTTCAGTGTTGCATCCTTCCCCCCTGCACTCCTGTACCCTTCACCCTGTTGTGCTGTGCTGTTTGTTTCCTAGAGCACTTATCATCTGCTAGCATACCAAGTGAATGACATATTTATTATGTGTGTTATAATTTTCTCCCCTCCTCGCACCTTCCTGGTGGCCAGAAGGTAAACTCTAGGATGGCAATAACCTTTAGTGGTTTGTTCACTGGCATATCTCAAGTGCCAAAAATAATGAATAGTTTTTATTACTGCTCACTGATACTTGTTGACTCTGATTGAATGAGACTATGACTTCCCAAAAAAACCGCTCTCTGATGCTGTAAAGACTGACTGACTTGATATTTCCCTAAGTGCTGGGCATTTCTAAAGCCTCCCGTATACATCAACACATGTCAACTTCATGAAAAACCTTTTTCTTAATGATGGAATTGAGTCTTGTTGAAGCATTCTAGCCTAAACCAACCCTGCACGCCCAAGATCAAGTTCACAGTGTTGAACAGGTTCACACAGTTCTTTTATAATCCAAAAGTTCTTCCTTTTGTTCTCTAGGAGTCTTTACTGGTACAATTCAAAATGATTCCTTTCTATTCTAAACCTCCTCCCAAATAAAAGGTATAGGAAGGATTATATCTATAAAGAAACACAAGAATTCACAAAGTACACTTTACTATAAGGCCAAAAAGAAAAATAAAAGGCAAAATCCCGAAGCCACTTTCTTTTCTGGTTTGTGGTTTGGCTTCTCCCTCCAGTGGGTGCCTAATGAGGCATGGCTCTGGAAGGTCAGGCAATCAGACAGCTCACTTTGTGGGTTTTACTCTGCAATCCCCAGCTTAGGACACCAAGTTTACAGCCTTTCAATGAGCTCTGCTCACGTGTGCCATGTAGTGACTGCAATCATGGGAGGAGTAGGGTAAAAACCAGCCTTGTCTCACCCAGAGCACTGCCCAGAGGCAGAGGCAGAATTGCAGGTAAGAGGAACTGAGATCCCTCCCTCCAAAGGTGTTCACAGATGACCCCTGGCATTGCCTCTAGGGGCATGTCTCACTCAGATGGGACAGAAGATCTGGACAGAAATGGCACAGTTGTTGATGACAGGTTAGAGCTTCTGGGAGCCACATGTGCAGAAATGGACACTATTGGTCAGTGGGAAGGGGTGGGATGGGAAGGAAAGCAAGTATCAGAATCTCTCAGGAGCCTTGGGAGAAAACCACTTAGGCCACAGTTAGCAACCTCCTGATTCTGGGGTAGACTGGCATGGGGGGCATGGAGGAGTTGGAAGATGTAGCATGTGTCTTTGGAGAGATGACAAACCCAGGCTTCATCCTTCTGCCCATGGGCACCCAAGGGAAAGAAGAGAGACCTGGTCTGTCAGAAAATCAGGGAACCTGGGCTGCCCTCAGGGTTGCCCTCTGGACCTTTGGCATCTATTAGCACCTACTAGGTGAGGGAAGGCATTGAAGCTGCGGTCCACAAGATCCTGCTGCCCTGGCAGAGCTGTGACCCTGCTGAGGGACACATAAGGTCTCCCATAAGGACTTTGGGAAGGATCCTGGAGTAGCAAGAGGCGGGGCATGGGCAAACAACACATCCTCTTGGAAACTTCCTGCAGGTGAGCAGGGGGGCTGACTCCTAGGCACCACCCTCAGTGCAGGAGGGTATGTGTTGGAAGCAGCCGTACAAGTTCATATTAGCTCTGGCACCATGCTCAGCACCATGAGCTGCCTCTGCACAAGAACTGCCTCATGAGTACACACACTTATCCTCATTTTACAGAGAAGAGAGACTCTGGGTTGTTTCCATTTACTCTAGACCTTGCATTCTTAATAGGAGTGCCATTACCCCCCCCCACCACCACCACCACAAGAGGTGAAAATTGGTTCTTGGTCATGTGGTGGGGGCGAGGATGTGGAAAAATTGCCCCTTCTCATGTATTTGCATAATATGCACAAAGTGCATGGATGACTGTGTAGAGAGGCATGGAGTCCATATGAAATGATACAACATGCCATTTCAATGATACAACTTCAAAGAAAAAAATTCTAAATAGGCTTCTTAGGAGGTGATAATCAAAAAGAAAAAAAAGGTTTAGAAAACCCTAGTGTATTTACTGGCTCCAAGTGCCTATTGAGTACTCGAAATATGACTTGCCTGGATCAAAATATGCAGAAAGTGTCAAATACATATGGGATTGTGAACACATAGTAGGAAAAATAGAATGTAAAATATACCTTAATAACTTTGTGTCGATTACATGTTGGAATGATAACATTGGGGATATCTTGGGTTAAATAAAGTATATTACAAAAATTAATTTTGCCTGCTTCTCTTTACTTTTTTTATGTGGCTCCTAGAAAAATACAAAACCACAAATGTGCCTCACATCCTATTTCTCCTGAGCAGTGCTGATCTAAGTGACCATCTGCTAAGTGGAAGCATCAGGATTTGTACCCAAGTCTTTTGACATCCTTGTTATCCCATAACTGCCTCCTGCAGGAGGAACCACTTACTGTGTGACCTTAGATGTGCCTCTTAACCTCTCTGTGCCTCAGTTTCCTCCTCCCCAGTCTCCTCCAGGTACTTTGTAAATGAAAAAGCTCTCCCCAGCTGTGAGACTCTATTCTGGACCCAGCTGTGAGCCAGGGGTCACTGCAGGATGGGAGGGTGTGGAGTCCCTAGGAGACCCTTTTCATTAGAAATGACGGTTTTGTAAATAGCAATGTCACCTGCTGTGTGTCTGCTTCTGGGAAAATACCACAAGGGCAAAGTTAGAAAAGGAGAGCTTCTAACCCCAGATCAGCAGGTTAGAGAAAGTGTATGATAAATGATCATTTTAACCGAGAAGGGAGAAAAACAAAAACTTTCATCTCTTCTGGAAAGGAAGAGATATAACCAAAAGAAAAAATAGAGTTTTACAAAACCTTTTCATATTAAGTAGGGGCTAATAAAACATCTTACAAATGCTGCTCTGCTGGATTGAATTGATGCTCGAATCTCCAATATGCCCACCCTTTTATGCCTTTCCTAATGCCTAATTTAGTGGGGGAGAAAATCAATTCTATTTTAATTTCATGAGAAAAATGCTGAATGAAAGAAAAGTGCAATAGAGTGAAACTTCACTCTTCAGCCCCCCGCTGACCCAGAATGTGTGATTATGTGATCAATGGATTTCTCCTTAGAAGGCCTCTCTCAATCTGCTCCCTGCCTTGGCCTCTGACAAGGAGGCAGGAAGTTCCAGGCTGGTCTGGGGTGCTTGGGAAATGCAGTCCAGCATCAGGTCCCCCGGTCTTCCCCCACTCTCCAAATTTACCTCCACTCCATCCCCCCTTAATTTTGGCCTCTGTATACCCACCTCTCTAGTGAGAGGTTCTCCCTGCCCCTCCAAACTCCTGGGGTGTCCTCTCACTCTAGCTGATTCTTTAACAAACAGGTTCCCAGAGCAGAACTCCTGGCCACCCAGCCCCTGGAAGCAAGACAGTCCAATCTTTATGCCAACAAAAGAGCACCGAGGACAAGCAGGTGGATTCTAGATTCATACTGCCTGGATTCTAAGCTTAGCTCTGCCTCGTTCTATCTGTGAGAACTCTGGAAAGTTATTTTCCTGAAGGTGTAGTTTCCTCATCTGCAAACTGTGAATAGTAATAGTAGTAGACTCATAAACTTGATGATTAAATGAGCAAGATGTGAAAAGAGTTTGGGAAGGCACCCCTCGAACAGTGAGTGGTAGTAAATGTTTACTTGTGTTATTATTGTTGTAATAAATTGCTACAAGGATGTGGTGGGAAGCAAAACCTTTGGCTTCTGACCTTGTGGTTCCAGGTTCCAGATTAACCAATCAATAAGATTCTAGCACATTTTTTTCTGTTCTTTTTTTTTTAAGTTTTTTTAAATTTTAAAATAATTTTCAGATTTATAGAAACATTGCAAAATTAGTACAGATTTTTATATACCCATCACCTGGCATCCCCTAATGTCAGCTTCTTACATAACCACAGTACAATGATTGAAACCAGGACATTAACATCAACCAGTACCTTAAATGACAGTCTAGTGAATACTGTATTCTCCAGAACTTATTTTAACTTCACTTATTTTCACATGAATGTCCTTTTCCCCATCCAGTCTCCAGTCCAGAATCCTGTGTTGCCCTGACTGCCGGTGATTCCTTAATTTTCTCCCATGTAGATACCTTCTCAGGGTTTGGTTTGTTTGGTAGGTTGGTTTTTGTCTCTTAAGACCCTGTCACTTCTGATGCATATTGGTCAGTTATTCTGCATATAGCCCTTTAGTTTTTTTCAGATGTTTGCCCACAGTTAGGCTGAAATTATGCATTTCTGACAAAAATCCCATACAAGTGCTCTGCCTTTCTCAGAACATCCTATCCAGAAGAAGATGACGCCCATCACTCTCCTCATTACCTATGTTGTTAGTTCTGATCACTTGATTAAGAAAGTAGCATGGCCTGGGCACTTCGGGTTTTGATCAGGAATCGGTTGCTAGTACCAACTTCCATAAGAATGTCTCCTGCATTTTCTAAGGTTCTTACAGTTTGAGGTTTTATGTTTAGGTCTTTGATCCATTTAGAGTTAATTTTTGTGTATGGTGATAGGTAGGGGTCCTGTTTCAATCTTCTGCATGTGGTCAGCCAGTTTTCCCAGCACCATTTACTGAATAGGTTCTCCTATCCCCAGTGGTGGTTATTGGAGGCTTTGTCAAAGAAGAGTTGGTTGAGGAATTGAGGCTTTGTTTCCGGAATCTCTATCCTGTTCCATTGGTTTATGTGCTTGTTCTTGTAACAATACCAGGCTGTTGATTACTGTAGCCTTATAGTAAAGTTTGAAGTCTGAAAGTGGGATACCTCCTGCTTTGTTTCTTTTGCTAAGGATTGTTTTGGCTATTCGTGGTCATTTTATGTTTCCAAATAAATTTCTGTATTGTCATTTGGGGACCTCATTAAACTGATAAGCTTCTGCAAAACCAAAGAAACCATCAAAGAAGCAGGGAGACAGCCCACAGAATGGGGAAAAAATATTTGCCAACTGTATATCTGACAAAGCCCTAACGTCTAGGATCTGCAAGGAACTCAAACATGCTGAAAGGAAAAAAAACAAACACCCCCTTTAAAAAGTGGGCAAAAGACATGAATAGACACTTCTCAAAAGAAGATATATGAGCAGCCAACTGACACATGAAAAAGTGCTCAGCCTCATTCATCATTAGGGAAATGCAAATCAAAACCACACTGAGATACCACCTAACCCCTGTAAGAATGTCCATCATTAGCAAAACAAACAACAACAGATGCTGGCGAGGATGTGGAGAAAAAGGAACACTTCTACACTGCTGGTGGGAATGCAGACTAATGCAGACAGTGTGGCGATTTCTGAAGGAACTAGAAATTGACCTTCCATATGACCCAGCAATTCCCCTATTGGGAACATACCTGAAGAAACTCAAATCATTCTACAAAAAAGATACCTGCACATGTATGTTTGTTGCAGCTCTATTCACAATAGCAAAAATATGGAACCAACCGTGTTGCCCATTGAAGCCAGATTGGATTAAAAAAATGTGGTATATATACACAATGAAATATTATACAGCCATAAAAAAGGACAAATATATGACTTTGCAGCAAATTGGATGGATTTGGAGTCGATCATACTCAGTGATTTATTACAGAAACAAAGAACTGAGTTCTATATGTTCTCACTCATAAGGTGACCTTGAACAATTATAATGCTATAAGAAAGCGATTGGCGGTAGTGGAAAACTGTCAGGGGAAGTGGGGGTGGGACTGGCAGTTGGGGGAAACTGCTAAGGGAGGGAGGGGCAAACCTCATCAATGAGGGTACCTGCATGATCAATGTTTGTATACCTAACCCTGAATTGTACCCCGCATCTTTATAATAAATAAATTAATTAATTAAAAAAGAGAAGGAAAAAAAGAAGGTAGCATGTATTTGTTGAATATCTACCCTGTTTGTTTCTGAGAATATAAAAGAAAAAGAAAATATTGCCTATGCTCTCAAATTCTCAAGTCCAGTGAACAAGTGGTATTCTAGTACTCGTGCTGGCAACAAGCCACTCAGAAGTTTAGTAGCATAAAATAACAATTTTATTATACTCACAGATTCTGGGAGTCAGGAACTTGAGAGGGCATAGTCGAGGTGGCTTGTTTTAGCCCCATGATGTCTAGGGTCTCAGTTGAAAAGACTCAAGTAGCCAAGGGTATCTAAACAACTGAGAACTAGAATCTCCTGGAGGCTTCCTCACTTCCCAGTGTGGTACCTAGATGGCTGGATTCTGCTGGTGCTATTGACCAGAGCCTCTACACATGGCCTCCCCATGCACCTATGTTTTCTCAGACATGGCGGCCCCCGGGAAGTCAGACCTTACACAGTGGCTTAGACGCTGTAGACATGAGTCTCTGCAGATGAGTCAGAAACTGCATTGTCTTTTACAACCTACTCTTAGAGGTCACAAAGACTTAGTCTTAGAGGTTACATTCTATTGGTTACAGCAGTCCCAATTCCACTAAGACTCAAGAGCAAGGACCTAAACTTCCCCTTTTGATGAGGGGCATGTCAAAGGATCTGTGGCCATTTAAAAAACCCACTAAAAATGGAGAATGCACTGAAAGGATGTTCTACTCATAAGGTTTGGAAATTCAGGCCCAGAGGACAAGATCTTCATGAGCTTGGGCCTCTTAAATGATTAAATACATAATTAGGCACCAACTGTGTGCCAGAGAGGTGTGGGCCCAGCTGTGGAGAGTGCTTGCCAAATCTCTCCCAAAAGAGGCTCAGACAGACCCACTGCAAAACCCTGACAGTGGTAGCCTCTCCCCAATCAATCCCTCCCTCTAGACACTGGTGACACAGGGACATGCCCAGAGGCGCCAACGGCAAGGTGGCAGGTTGGGGTGAACACTGGTGAACTTTAGCATCACACTGACCTCATTTCAAATCTCAATTGTACCTCATTCAGGATTTGTTACACTTTCACTCTTAGCCCTCATTTATTTGGTAAACTTTATTGACTCCTTCTCTGTGCCAAGCTGGGTGCTTGGCAGTTATGGCAATAAATGAATAGAATCTGGGCTTTGCCCTTAATGAAGGATTTTTCCAGGTCATGTCTGCCAGAAAGGTCGCTGGTGTGGCCACAGAGTTCCAGGGAGCAGGGTCATGGGATTATTCAAGTTCTCGCATCTCCATGCCCAAGGCCAGCTGGAGAGGAATTGGTCATGCAACTTAGCTATTTAACCAGGTTAAACTTAGCAGAACAGAAATCCACTGAGTGTGAAGTTGGAAGGCAGGCAGCTTACATGCAGAAACCCAAGAAGTATTGCAATGCAGACGAAAAGCCATTGGGAGTATCGCGAGACAGACTCATTAAGCAGGAAACTTTCTGTGAAAATAACAAAATCATAGCACCCAGGACACCCCAGCATGAGATTAAAAGCTGAAAGGAAGTTTAGCTTCATGTTATTAAGCAGCATTATGATAGTTTAGAAAGAAAGAGCTTAGAGCCCCCTGAGTTGATAGTGGTCCTGTTATGGGACTCTGACTGCATTCTTTGAACTTTAGAGCAGTTGGAAAGAGTAAAAGTCAGAAACTCCCACCCATGTGGGGCTAGCGAAGGGGAGGCAAGGAGACTGGGAAGTAGCCCAGCACCAAGGATCAGTGGGCCCTGAGGTGCAGGTAGAGGGAACACTCCACTTACCTAAAGTCTGCCTGGGGCTGAAGAGCAGGAAAGTGATTTTGGGAAGAGAGTGAGGTGCATGATAAGCGCATACATGTTCATTCTTGTTATTGCATTTTTGGTTGCTGGAGGGTGAAAACTAAAGACCCTGCACCAGCTGGGTTATGAGCTTGTTTCCTCCCAGTGTTTGGTCCCAGAGTCGACAAGACATCAGCTGCAGTCAGAGAACAGGGTATTGATCAGAAATCAGCAAAAGCCATGTTGGGCAAACACGCTGACTTCCCTTCTGTGGCATGTCTTTGATCTGTGGCAAGCAAGAGAGTCCACATTAGACTACAGAAAGATCCCTGCAGGACCACAGCAGGACTGTCATAGCCAGCAACCATGGCCCAGGTCCCTGTGCTGTGGCACTGGGGACGGATGCAGCCCTGGCAGACCCTGACCAACTAGCCCAGCCTATAGGCTGGGTCTCTGACCCTGGAGCGTGGTTTTGGGAATCAGAGAGGCCTGGAAGACACTGTCCAGAGACTTCACTGCTCTGTCCAGTTGTCATCTATCAGGGCACTTTGGCTGGCGAGATTACACAATAGAGCCTCGGTCACTCACCTCTTGATAGGTGGTGGATCCAGATTTCAACACTGGTTCTTCCCTCCCACAGGTTGTGACCCACACTCTTGGCCTTTTTTAGCAGCAGCAGAAGGATGAGGCTAGGAAAGACACCTGCAGGTCTTCCCAAGGCTTTTCTACCCTGAGAGGGTCATACCCCTTCAGGTCTGTGTCAAGTGTCAAACCCATCTTATTCCTACCCTTTAGGGACCCCATCTTCCTCCATCTAGGACTTGACAGCTCTCAAAGTCATTTCAAGTACCTTCTCTCCATCCTCTCTGTTTCTGGTCTAACGCAGGCCTTCTTTGTCATCTGTCATGTATGAGACAGCTAGGCCCTCCAAAGGGACCCCTCCAGTCAGTTAAGTCCTCCCATTGCCTGAGAATGTACTTCTCTGAATTCAGCATGCATGAGAATCACCTGGAGAACTGCCTGGGAAACAGCATTCTGGATCTCAGCCCCCGACATTCTGATCAGTAGGTCTGGATGGACCCATGAATCTGCATCTCCAACAGCTCCCAGGTGATGCTTATTTGAAGACAATGCTTTAGTAGCACTGTTCCAAAACACAGATATGATTCTGTGTATCTTTTATAGTCTATCCTCTTTAATGGCTCTCTGTTGCCCTCAGGATGAAATGTATGCACTTGAGTAATCCCACAAAGGCTTCATTATCTGACCCCAGCAGGAATGCCATGTACTGTTGCATAGTTGGTGTACTGCCCAAAGACACACCACCAAGGGGATGAAATTCGTTAAGCTTGGGGCTGTGTCTGGCAGAAGGGGTATGATTAGGCACTAAGAACGGTATATCTTTTTCTTCTCCCAAAGGCACCATCAGCTCACTGAAGTACAGAGGACTGAGACTGAGGGGAGGGCAGGCACTTTTTTTTTTCTACTTTTCTCAGAAGCACCCTGTAGGCCCAGGTGGTCCTGCCCAAGTCTCTCTCAGCCTTTTCTTTCTTCTGTCTGTCTCCTACCATTCCTTCCACTCTTCTCCCACCTGCTTCACCTAGCTAACCCCTTCATACCATATAGAGAAGACTTCCTGGCCTCAGAGAATCAATTTTCCCTGTGACATGTTCCCAAGAGCCACCTTCTCTTCCTTCAGAGCAGGAATCTTAATCTTAACCTTTCCCACTCACTTCTGCAGGTTAAACCTATCTCCTTCACTGGACTGTAAATTCTGAAGACTCTCCAGAGCGTAGCATATAGCCAAGCACCTAGTCAAGAGTCAGTGGAGATCTGTTGTAGATTCTGTCATGCAGCCACAAAGACTCTCGTAGGTGCCAAACCCCAGCATGTTATTGCTTTTTAAACTATTTTGAAATAATTTTAAATTTTCAAAGAAATTGCAGAACAAAATACTACAGAGTTTTATACCCTTCACACAACTTCCCTTGACATTTGTTACTCACATAGCCATGGCATATTTATTAAATCTAAGAAGTCACACCAGGGCATTACTATTGACTAAACTCCAGACTTTTTGTTGGAATTCCCCAGTTTTTCCAGAGGAGTTTTCTTTTCTCTCCCAGGTTCTTACATGGCATTTAGTTGTCATGTTTCTCTATTCCTCAACATGTGACCGTTTCTTGGTGTTGCCTTGCTTTTCAGTGCCTTGCCACTTTCCAAGAGTACTGTTCAGCACTCAGTCTGAGTTTGTCCAGTGTTTTGCCATTTGTGTACTGAAGCTATGGTGAAGCAAACCACAGAAGGCCCATCCCCTGCTACTGTATCACATCAGGGCCATGA
>NW_007232919.1:39768-89295 GCF_000164805.1 Carlito syrichta | reverse complement strand
TGTCAGAAGTCCTCCATTTCCTTAAGTTTTTCAAGTTTGTTTCCATACAAGTGTACGTAGTAGTCTCTAATGATCTTTTGTATTTCTTCAGGGTCAGATGTGACTTCATCTTTTGTGTTTCTGATTGTGCTTATTTGGTTTTTTTCTCGTATTTTCTTGGTCAGTCTTGCTAGGGGACCATCGATCTTGTTTATTCTTTCGAAGAACCAGCTTTTTGTTTCATTGATTTTTTTCTATTATATTTTTGTCTTCTATGTCCTGGATTTGGGCTTTTATTTTGGTGATCTGGATTCTTCTGCTGAAATTAGGGTTTTTGTGGTCTTGCTTTTCCAGCTTCTTTAGGTGGCTTGTTAGGTTGTTAATTTCTGTTCCTTCCATTTTCCTCATGTGTGTTTGTAGGGATATAAATTCCCCTTTTATTACAGCTTTTAAGGCATCCCAGAGATTTTGGTAAGATGTTTCTTCATTTTCATTTGTTTCCAGGTATCTTTTGATCTCTGTTTTGATTTCATCATTGACCCAGGAGTTGTTTAGCATCATGCTGTTTGGTGTCCATGCCTTTGTGGGTTATGGGGGGACTTTGTTGGTGTCAATGTTTATTTTTATTCCACTGTGGTCCGAGAAGGTGCATGGTAGAATTTCAGTCCTTTTAAATTTGCTTATGCTTGATTTGTGTCCAATTATGTTGTCAATCTTAGAATATGTTCCATGCGGTGATGAGTAGAATGTGTATTCTGTGGTCTTTGGATGGAGTGTTCTATAGGTATCAATTAAGTCCATTTGGTCCAGAGTCTCATTGAGGTTCCGGATCTCCTTGCTGATTTTTTGTCCTGATGATCTGTCTAGGGTTGTGAGTGGTGTATTAAAGTCCCCAGTTATTATGGTGTTAGAGTCAATGTCTTTCTTTAGTATTCCTAGAAGTTGCTTTATGAATGTTGGCACACCTATGTTTGGTGCATATATGTTTAGGATAGATATTTTTTGTTGATGGAGTGAACCTTTTATCATTATGTAGTGACCCTCTGTATCTTTTTTAATTTTTGATAGCTTAAATGGTATTTTGTCTGAAATTAGGATCGTGACTCCTCCTTTCTTTTGTGTTCCATTCGCCTGAAAATTTGTTTCCCATCCTCTTACTTTGATTCTGTGTATGTCCTTTCTAGTGAGATGGGTCTCTTGTAGGCAGTATATTGTTTCCTGGTGATATTTTATCCATTTTGTCATTCTATGTCTTTTCAGTGGTGCGTTTAGTCCATTCACATTCAGACTAATTATTGAAATGTGAGAGTTCGTCCCTATCATGGAGTTCTTATTGAGTTGTTGTTCTTCCACTTGTTTTTTTTTTCTTTTTGTCTTTCTTTTGGTTTTGGGGTTGGTTCATGTATATTTTATTCTTTTCCCTATACTCTTGTGAAGAATGTTGTTCTTTTTTCCTTTTCTTCTGTATTTAGTACTTTCTTAAGTGTTTCATGTAGAGATAGTTTGGTGGCAGCATAAGTTCTTAGGGATTGGATATCTGTGAAAGATTTTAATTCTCCCTCGCTGATGAAGCTTAGCTTGGCTGGGTAGGTTATTCTTGGTTGAAATTGTTTATCTTTTAGGACTTTGAAGATAGGGCTCCAAGCTCTCCTAGCCTGCAGGGTTTCTGCAGATAAATCTGCTGCTATTCTGATTGGTCTTTCATGGTAGGTGATCTGGCCTTTTTCTCTTGCTGCCTTTAGGATTTTTTCTTTTGTGCCTACTTTATTTAGGCGAATTATTATGTGTCTAGGAGTTGGTCTTCTCATTTGTTGTCTTGCGGGGTTCTCTGAATCTCTTGTGTTTGAATTTTTGCATCATTGATTAGATAAGGGAAGTTTTCTTGAATGATCTCATGGAAAGTTTGTTCCAATGTGGTCTCTGTTTCTCTTTCTGCCTCAGGGAGTCCGATTATTCTTAGGTTAGGCCTCTTGAGGTAGTCATTCATCTCTTGAAGGTTTTGTTCTGTCTTTTTTAGCTTATTTTCTGTGTTTTTAAGAGTTTGGGTTATTTCTATATTTTGGTCCTCAAGCTCTGATATTCTTTCTTCTGCTTGGGTAATTCTGTATTCCATGTTTATCAATTTGTTATTTATTTCATTCACAGTATTCTTTATTACTGTTATCTCAGATATCAGCTCCTTCCTAGTTTCTTCTTGTGTCTCTTCAATTCTTTTTAATCTCTCCATTATTGTTTTGATATCTACATTTGCAGTTTGAGACCCTTCATCCTGGGGGCTTTTCATTGTTTGCATTCCAAAGTCAGTTTTCTCAGTGTCTGCTCTCCCAGGCGTCTGGGAGAGACCCATACTCTTCTTTTAGTTTTTCTTCATTTCTGTAGATTTTTCTCCCTCTCCCCCTTTCCCTCCCCCTCTTCAATTCTGTTTTTGAGGGAAGGTGGGGTTGCTTTTATTTCTCTTCTGCAATGACCTGTTCTTCCTTATGAGGGTCTTCTGGCTTTGTTCACTTTTCCCTCTGCTTTACAGTCTGTCTATTCAGCAGTATGCATTCTTGGTCTGTTCAGAGAATCTCACCAGTTCACCTATGCCGTCGCCATCTTGCCTCTCTCCCAGGCCATGCTTTCTTAAGCTTTGGCCCCCTCCCCTTGCTCAGGGAGAAGAATCCCCTCTTTCTCTCTCTCTCTCTCCAGTTTACTTTCTAAATAAACTATATTTTCTAATCTAAAAAAACAGAGTTATGCTTTCCTATGAATTGTAAACATCTTTTCTAATCATTTTATACATTATAATATTTATATCTATAAATATGTTCTGTAAGTTTCAGACAGTAAACCAATAAAAATACAAAATACTTAGACTAAAACAGGTCAAAGTCCAATTCACTGAATAGTGCAGTTTCACAGAAACATTTTTATTTTTTAATAAGTTTTCACCATTCTGAAATGCCATATTACTATATAAAGATAAAACTGCCCCTTACTTAAAAAAAATGGCACTAGTATTTCTTTTTTCTTATCTATAGTAAAAGGCTAAGAGCCAATGCAAGAAAACTGCTTTTTGAAACCTGATCTTAAGACCTTTCCAGTAATTTCTTAAGAGCATTAAGAATTTAAATAAAATAAAAAGACAGTATCTGAAGATGCAAATATTGCTACTCTATGATATCCTAAATGCTCATGACAGCATTTAAGGGTCACCAAGGTCCATCAGTAGACTGGAAAACTGTTTTCTTTTCCTGTCTACATAAACTGATACATTTTCCCCTTAAAATTTATTGTCTGGAAAAAGCACAATGTAGCTATCAACACTGCCATTAAACTGCTCTTATTAATAGCAATAAATATAGTGAAGTAGGTACCTTCAGCAAATATAAATGCACACTTCTATAGAACAGATTTTTAACATAGTTTGGTATGCCATTTAAATTTTTAAATAATTAGTTTTACTGGTGGATAACTTATATGATAAAATTCCTCACTATAAGCGCACAGTTCTGTAAGTTTTGGTAAATGTATACAGTTGTATAATTATCACAACAATCAAGATACAGAACTTTTCCATCACCCTAGAGAGTTCTCCATGCCCAACCTTAACCCCAGTAACTGATGTCTTCGGTTCCCATAGTTTTATCTTTTTTAGAATTTCATGAAAATAAAACCATACAGCAAGTATGTCTGCTTTTCTCAGCTTGACATAATGCTTCTGAGATTTATCATGCTGCAAATATCAGTAGCTCATCCCTTCTTACAGAAGAGTAGTATGCCACTGTATAAATATATCACAACATGTAATTCAGTAATCAGTAAGTACTGAGTTGTTTCTAGTTTGGAGATATTATATTAAAGATACTGTGAACACGTAAGTACAGCCTTTGTATGGACTTGTGTTTACATTTTCTTGGGTAAATCTCTAGGAGTGAGGTTGTTGCATCTTATGGCAAGTTTATGTTTAACTTTGTAAGAAAATGCTAAACTGCTTTCCTGTGGCAGTGTCTGAGTTCAAGGTGCTCCTCATTCTTAAAAACACTTGGTGTTGGTATTGTCAGCCTATTTAATTAAATTAGCCATTCTATTCCATGCACAGTGACATCTCACTGTGATTTTAATTTGCACTTTTCTAATGACTAAAGCTCTTGAGCACCTTTTTGTGTGCTTAATAACCATTCACATAGTTACTCTGGTGAAGAGTCTAATTTTTCCATTTTTTTAGTTGTGCTGTTTGTATTCTTAAGTTACAAGAGCTTGCATATAGTGAAATAAAATCATTTTATCAAATATATTTAGCAGCCCAGGCTCAGTGGCTTAGCCTGTAATCCCAGCACTTTGGGAGGCCGACGCAAGTCGATTGCCTGAGCCTGTGGGTTCGAGACCAGCCCAGGCAACTTGGCAAGACCTCGTCTCTACAATAAATCAAAAATTAGCTGGGCATGGTACAGTGCTAAGGCATTCTAAATTTCCCTCTCTCAGGAATCACAGTCCTGTGTTGCCTGCATTGCCCACTGTCTACAAACAGTTGTTTTGCCTATATTTTTTCCAATTTTCTACTTGTTTATAGCAGGAGAACAATTCCTGAAGCAGTTAATTCCTCAGGAATGAAAGTGTCTGTCACTTTATTTTGAAATAGTACATTCTATAAGTAATTCTCAAAGCTTACAGAAAGATTACTAATCTTTTCAGGTTTAATTTCTCTTTTCAGTATTTTGCTGTCCTTTCTCAACACCTATGCCCTAGACAGCAGTCTTAATTTCCCTACTTTCTTCCTTATTTTTCAGTCCATGAATTCTTTACAGGGGCCTGTCATATTCTTGTATGGTAATTTCTTCAAATATAATACTGAGTTTCATTTACTCTTTAAAAATGAGTATTTTTAAATAAAACACATAGGTAATCTCACGTTGGTGATTAGAAAGAACAAATTTTGAAGAATGATGTGTTTTCTAGTACTGAAAAAGGAACTCATATGCCTTTTCTCTAAGCCTTTAACACAGCAGACTACCCCATATCAATAATGATGAAAACATTTAAAAATTAGTCCAAAGCAACACTGGCTTCCCTGGACATTTGCTCCTGAATACTACTTGGACACACTGCTTCCCTGATGTCGTTTCTCTCCCTCTGGCCATGGACTTCATATCCTAAGGCCTCCTAAGGATTAGTGATCTACTTAGATCCCTTTCCTTGGCTTAGTGTCCTTGCTGAGGAATGGGGTCAGGGAGAGAATCAGTATTTTCTAAGCACATTCCTCTCATTGTTCATATCTTCTATAACTCTGGAAAAGAGATACTTCTCTCATCAGCCCTGAGGAACCATCCTTACTTCTGCAAGCCAGTGTCATTACCAAAAAACGGAGACACAAAAAGTAGAGCACTTCTAACAACTCAACAGCAAAATAACCAAAAATTCAATTAAAAAATGGGCAAAGAACCTGAGCAGACATTTCTCCAAAGAAGAAATACAATTGATCAGAGGTCATATAAAAAAGATGCTCAAGATCTCTAATCATCAGGGAAATTAAAACCAAAACCATAATGAGTTATCACCACATAGTCCTTAAAACAACTACTATCAAAAAAACAAAAAAATAACAAGTGCTGGAGGATTTGGTGCAACTGGAACCCTCAGGCACTATTTGCAGCAATATAAAATGTTGTAGTTGCTATATAAAACAGTATGACAATTCCTCAAAATATTAAAAACAGAATTATCATGCGATCCAGCAACTCTACTTCTGGATACATATCCAAAAGAACCGAAAGTACAGTCTCAAAGAGATATCTGTACACCCATGTTTACAGCACAATTATTCATTAACAGCCAAAAGGTAGAAGCTATCCAAGTACCTACTGGCAGATGAATAGATAAACAAAATTTGTGGTATATACGTACAATGGCATAACATTCAGCCTTAAAAAGGAAGAAAATTCTGGCACATGCCACAACACAGAAGAAACTTGAGGACATTATGCTAAGTGAAATAAGGTAGTCACAAAGGACAGATATTATATAATTCTACTTAGGGGAGGTATCTAGAGTAATAAAATATATAGAAACAGAAAATAGAATGGTGGGTGCCAGGGACTATAGGAAGGGGAAAATGCAGAGTTGTTTAGTGGATAGAGTTACAGTTTTGCAAGATGAAAATGTTCTGGAGAATGGTTGAACAACAATGTGAATACACTTGACAATAAGGAACTGTACACTTAAAAATCTACCTATTACTCAGTACACTTAAATAGCTCATTAACTTACATGAATTGTTTGACACCATGAACAACCTTCATCAAAAAAGAGGGATTAAAAGAGGTCTGAGGAATTTCAACCTTATTTAAAAAAAAAAAGATCTAATGGGACTTCGGAGGAAAATCTAAGAAAGGGTATGAGAAGCCATACCGCAAATACTACGAAAATTCTATCAGTTGTAGAGAATTTATAACTTCTTCATTTTGCTACTTTAAAAAATCTCATATATGTTATCCTATAGTGATTAGCAGTAAAAACCTTAAAAATCTAAAAAGAAATTTAGAAAAAACCCTAAGTTTTTATTTAATGATTAACAAATGCACTGAAAAGACTTTGTTAGTCTGAGGGCAGCCAAAGTGGCAGGCTTAATTAAAATGGAGCTTCTGTTGTTTCTCCTGGTAGTGTTGTTGGTGGTAATCTGGAGCAAGGCCTTGGCCAACCTGGGCAGTGTGCCCAGCAAAAGATGAAAGATGCAGTATGCCATGAGGCCACTGTTCAAGTTCCAGATTTGTGTTTCCTGGGGTGACAGGCGAGCATTTGAGAAGTACATGCGGGTTACTAGACAGTAGTACCCAGACATCCACGCTGAAGGAGAGAATTACCTCCCTCAACCAACAGCACAGACACATAGCATCTCTTCTGTCAGTCTTCAAACTAGCATTAACGGGCATAATGATTGTTGGCAAGGATCCTTTTGTTTTCTTCGGCATGCAAGCTCTAGCATCTGGCAGTGGGATCAAAAAAATAAGGTCTATACATGTATGATGGTTTTCTTCCTGAGCAACATGATTGAGAAATTAAGAACCAGTGTATGTCAACAGGTGCATCTGAGATAACTTTAAATGTTGTACCTATATGGTCTAAGCAGGAATCTGGTCACCTCCCATCCATGTGACTTATTCAAATTCTTGACAATGAAATAAAGCTCAATGTGCATATGGATTCAATCTCACATCATCGATCATAGCTCCACCTATTAGCACTGAAAACTCTTTTACATTAAGGAATTTTTGCAAGAGCAGCATGACTGACATTATGAAGGCCTGTACTGAAGACAGCAAGCTGTTAGTAAAGACCAGATACTTTCTTGGCAGGCTCATTATACCTCTTGGAAAACCTCAATGCAAGATAGCTTTTTAGTATTGGCACATTTTGGAATTTTGCACACTCATAGAGTGCAATAATACTGTATAGCTTTTTTCTCCCCCAATTCATCCAGTTAATTTTTTTTGGGGGGGATGGTCGACATTAGTACTTATACTGCTTTTTCTTAGTCATATTTGAAAAAAGTAGCAAACTGAGTTATAATTTGAATTTTTTTCAAAGATGTATATTAAATCGCTTGTGCTTAGATGAATTTCTGTTTTTTAAAGTTTAAAATTGGCCTTTTTGGGAATACAGCTGAAGCTCCCAAGTACTTTATAAGAGTTTATCAGACATCTCTAATTTGGTCATGTCAGCACTGCAGATTGTGAACAGTGCCTTATAAAAGATTATGAGGAAAATCCTATATCCAGAATACTGTATAAATTTGTGTATGTGTGTGTGATTACCAGAGAACTACAAAAAACCAACTGATTTTTAAATCCTGTTGTGTGATTCAAACGTCTTGCCTTGACCAATCTAATGAGTTGATGAACTGGACCTTTACACTAAGCTAAATAAAAAACTAAGCAGAAAGTTAAAAAAAGAAGAAAGAAGGGGCGGGGGGAAGAGGAGAGGGAGCGGGGAAGAGAAGGAGTCTTTCCTCATAGACAATCTTGGAGAGAAAGGACCCTCCAAGGCACAACATACATAGTTGCAAATTAAACCGCATAGATTAGATCATTGGGACCTGCAGAAATAAAACAGGAATTCCTGAAAAGCCTAAGGACAGAGAGGACTTCCGTATTTAGAAATGACACATGCTTACTAAAATCCTTCTCTGTTACATTCAAAGGACATAAAACCAGCTTGGGTTTGCCCTCAACAACCAGCAGTTAGACACAGCACTTGGGTGTAGGTCAAGGTTAGTGGAACTGCTTTCTGAAGCTTACCTGAACTTGGAAAAAAAAAACAATGCAGTGGGTTATGTCACCAACCCAGAGCACTGATATCCTTCAGATATGCTTCCCTGTCATAAGACTTCACCATGCTCAATTAGGGCAGAAAGGATCCAAATATTACCTTCAACTGCTCTAGGGCAAAAGATGAACCATCTTGCCGTAAGTTTTCAATAATCTGTTCCACAGTATTGGCTGAAAAACAACTATAAAAAAAGGAAACACATGACTTTACCAATGTACAAGTGATTTCCCATTTCTAACATACCAATGAATCTGGACACAGGCTTTCACCCACCCCCATTTCAATTGTGCAGAATTGTCCAACCATTTTCACAGGATGATGAACTAAACATTGCATCTCTGAAAAAGCGTTCGCACTCCACCTTCGCTAATGCAAAATAAAACCTAAATTGTCCTCTTTTGCTTTCTTGACATCTATTATATTGACATGTAAATAAATATTTCAACTGTAAAAAACTGGTGCTTTTAAAATGAAGAGATAGTTGTCTTATTTTCCAATAGTTTTCTTCCTCTTGTTTCACTAATCCAGTCTGTCCATCTCTCAAAACATTGCACAAAACCTGTTTGCTGATTGACTTGATAAGACCTTCAGAGAAGATGATCTTATGAAAATAAAAGATAAGTTTATTATTTTCTAACCTCTCTTTTCCACTTTAAAAAAAGACATTTTGTGCTAAGCATAGTAGACTACTTAAATATAATGCATTTATTTTACCCAGAAAGAGTGGGAAAGAAGCTACTTTCGAAGATAAGTGAACATAAAAGCACTATGCTATCCGATCTGAGACTTCAGAGCACTATCAAACACAATGTAATCACAATGCTAGCAAATTCAATTTCCAAAAGAATATATATAACTGAGATCTGTTTTAAGTACCTGTTTATTTTGTCCATGTGGTCCTCAAGTACAAAAGGCTTGTCTTGATCAATCTTGGACTATTTGAAAAAAAAAACTTTCAATAAATTTGAAGTAACTCAAATTTTAAATAATTCATCATATTAAATGATATACTTTGTGACAAATCAATTTCAATCAAATTACATCTTACAGTCTCATAAATATCACTCTATGTTCAAAATTCAGGTAGTATGTAATATTCTAGGTTGTGTCTTAAAAGTGTCAAAGGCAAATATGTCTTTGTGTTTGTACTTATACGTCATTTATGCATGGTACATTATCATTAAAATGTATCTATGCACTTGAAGATCATAAGGGACCCGAGAGGTCATCCTGCCCAATTTCCATCCAAGCTAGAAATTTCCACTACATCACTGGCATCCCTGCAGCTATGACCTCCAGGGAGAGAAAACAGCACCTCAGAAAGGAATGTACAAAGTGCTGGAACAACTATAGTAATTAGGTTTTTGTTATTTTAATTCTAGACCAATAATCATGGTCTAAAATTCTTTCGTGTTTATAGTATAATCTCTCATCTTAATCATTTCCCACACAATCCAGGTCCTTATGGACAAGTTCTAGTTTTTCAAGGTCATTCTTCAAGTGTGGCCCACACCTTAGCTACAGGTATGGCTGGACCACAGAAAAATGCAACAAGACCCCACAATCCCTTGACTGCTTTGGATACAATACCTTTACTAACAGAACTAAGTCTGGGTTGGTGCTGAGGTAGATCTCTTATGCAGCTGATTTACACTGAGCTCCAATCAATTAAAACTCTCTCTCTGTGCCCACTGTAGGCTGTATTTCTGCTATCCTGTATTTATGAATTTAGTGCTTTGGATTGAAACACAAGCTTTTCACTATCTTTATTAAACTTCACATTATTACTATTAAGTAGACCATTCTACATTCAGAGACTATAAATTTAAAAATTCATATTATTTTACCCAATTTAACCTATTTTTCTTAATTTCAAATCAACTTAGTCAAAATGCTGTCAACAGTATCATCCAAATCACTGAGAAAAGACTTCTCTACAGACTAACTTCTACAGACCTAACAGGCCCTTCAGCCACCATACACCATAATCCACCCCATTATTATCCATCAACAACACAAAGCTCTGATAAAAATGGATGAAGTCCACATGTACTCTGTACTCATATTCACTGCACCAAGTAATCAGTGGCTTTGTCAATCAGCACTTGTGTTTAGCAGTTCTGGTAATTTTTTTGTACTATTTCTCTCTTCCTGTTATCTGCTCTATTATGAATTCCTAATAATTAGATATTGGACCTCCTGGAAGAATACCTCTAATTTTCCATCCTATCCCTTTTCAAGCTCATTATCCTTTTCTGCTTTCTTAGAGTTTTCCTCAATCATCAATTTTAATCTGTTGTGGAATTTTTTTCCATTTTTGCTATCATATTTTTAATTTACAGGCATAACCACCACAATCAACCAGCAGCCATCAACATCAAGGCAGGACTCTCCATCCGCAAAAAGATTACAACTCACTGAAGTCTCAGATGATCATTAGCATTTTTACCAATAAAATCTTTAATTGAGGCAAGTACTTTTTTTAGACATAATGCTCTTATAAACATAACTTTTATATGTACTGGGAAATAAAAAATATAGTGTCTAGCATTACTGCACTGGTCTGGAACCAAACCCACAATATTAATATTTCCAAGGTATACCTGTACTATTCTTTGAATTTTTCTCTTTATAACATCTGCTGTTGTTTCAAAGGTAAAATATTTTCCTCTTATCTGAAGATGACAATTACAGGTTGATGTTTTGAGTTTTTGGTCTTTTTAGCTTTCTTTCTTCCTTCATTGTCTGCCTCCTTCAGTGCCTTTTTTGCTTTGGCCTAACAATGCTTGTTATTCTGTGCAAAGCACCATGGTTAGAAAGCTTTGTATCCAATGTCAATTGCAGTTACAGGACTGTCAATTGTATGACACATGTAAGATGATTGGACAAGTACCTAAATGTGTTATTGAGGGTCCATAAATGTCAATGTCTTTTCTTCCAAGTATCACTTGGGAGTCGGAAGCATACAACAGCTCTGTGAGCTAGCTAGAGAAGGGGCTAGAGGTCTTCCCACTTGGTATGCTCCATCTCTTTTCAGCACAACCTCTCACCCACCCCCACCTTTGGCCAGACTTTGTTAGAGAAAGAACAAATCAGAAGGTCTGATTTGATCTCTCTAAAGAGTAAGTCTCCACTTTTCTGCCAGATTATAAGGACAACTGCTCTTAATGGTTAATGGAGGACTTTGTAAAGTCTAACTGCTGCTTATAAAAACTTATAAAAAATCTTCCTTTTTTTTCTGCTCCATTCCACACCCCAGGCTTCAGAGGGACCTGGTGCCTTTAGAAGGGTCTATAGCAAGAATCTTATTGGCTTCCTTCACTGAAGGGTAAGATTGACTTCTTACGTTTCCTCCACTGAAGGATAAGATTTCAGTGTTTTTTGTTTTGTTTTTTTTGTTTTGGTCCAAGTTTGTTGCCCTCATTCTTCTGATTTCAAACTTCCAAAATATTGACATCTCATATCCGCCACTGTCTCCTATTTACCTTTGTGGATTCATGCCTTTTTAAATTTTTGTATTACAATTAGTGGAGTTTTGGGAAGGAGCATGTATTCAATAATCATGTTTAACTACAAGTCATGTTGTGTTTTTACTTTTTTATTTACTTTATTTTTTTGAGTTGGGGTCTCACTGTCTCCCAGAGTACAATGGCACAATCCCAGCTCATCATAGCCTCAACTTTCTGAGCTCAGGCGATCCTTCTGCCTCAGCCTCCCAAGTAGCTGCACACCACCATGACTGGCTCATTTAAAAAAAAATTTTGTAGAGACTAGGTCTCACTATGTTGCTGGTCTCAAGTGATCCTCCCACCTCAGTCTCCCAAAATGCTGGGATTATAGGTGTGAGTCACCATGCCCAGCCATTGTGTGGTGTTTTTAATGATTCTTGGCTCTTACAAGAAAATTTAAGTCATGTAACATAAGTAACAAATTAAAAGAAAATGCTGCAAATTACTTTGTCATTAAATATAGATATATATCAGAATTTCACATTAGCAGTTCATAAATAGTGTCAACATTGAACATCTATTACAGAAATGTTATAACTGCGTTGTAAAAAGCCATTGCAAAGACTAATCACAACGCTATGCACTGAAGTCCTCTAGCAGTGGGAAGACAAGCTGTGCAGCTGCATAGTAGAGAAGTCATCTTATTAGATGGCTGTCTAACTAGAACTGTGAAGTACTGAGTCTCCCACCAAGCTTTAGTAAGTACATTCCCAATACATTTATTTATACCCACACACTATAATATTTGCCAGCTGCTAATTTTTAAATCGCTTCCCTTTCCACATGAATTAAAACCTGAGGTTAGAATATGAACAAGATTACCTCTGTATGGTAAGTTTCTAAGAGAGCTGCAATGTTTTCTTTTGAAGGAGATTTCAAGGCTAACAAATCTTCCTCCAACATGCTCAACTAAAGGGGAAAAAAAGGAAAACAGATTTGAGACCCCAAAGAAACAGGAAACTTTTTAAAACTCATATTCTTTTTTAGAAATCTTATCTGAAAATTATGATATTGTCTGTGCAGCTGAGTCACTGAAAGAAATTTAGACTGAAGCTGAATGAAGATTCATTCCCACACAGTACATGGTGCCCTATGATGAATGGATAAAGATGGAGAAACTGAAGAGGAGAAACAGATATGTCTATCTTTGTTTCCCCCTGGCCACCGAGCACCCAAAATTGGTACTGTGACCAAAGATCTAGGTTATACCTTTATTTTATTTTTAATTAATTTCAATTAAAATTGTTCCACACGACTGTGGCCACCAGTCAAGGCATAGCACTACAACACAGCTCCACATCCTTTTCTGTGTGCTCCCTCACTTTTCTGTCCCACACTCAGCTGAGTAGGACTTCTACCGTATCTAAAACATAGTTAATGCCTTCCTGCCTCTGCAGTTTCATTAAATGCTTCTTCTACTTGAATGCTTTTTTTCCTGACAATGCTCTCCTCGGGTCAGCTAACTGGCATCTTTATGAAAAATGTCTAGTCCTTCGAGTACTTTATTTGTATTCTACTTTTACACTTACCACACTTGATTCTGCAAGATGAGACAGATGGTTATTTATCTTTTTCCTACCCCTAACCCCATTTCCAAGCATATTATCACTTTTGTATCCTCTCCTGGCCCTGAGCATGGCAGTCTATCACCAGTTAGTGCATTCTCCTCACCCACAAGGTTTAGCGGTGAGATAAACTGGCCCAGTCAGAGTGAGCTAAGCCAGAGGAAGCAGAATAAATCTTAGGTCTCTTGCTGGGAAATCTGGGGCAAAACTACCTTGAATTTTGCAGAAAGGAAAAATGGGGGCCAAAGAGGCTAAATTCAAGCTAGGATTTAAACTCAGGCTGTCTGTAGACATATTCTTTGGCACAGTGTTATCCTATGCTAAGAAAATTGGCCACAGTGTTTGAAAAACAAAAAAGGCAAAGTAACATGTGTTTCTTGTAGTAGATATACTTTAGAAAAATCGTAAGACTATACTTTATACAAATGCAGTTATTTTACATGTACTAGGGAAATTTACAACCAAAAGAAGCCTTCAAAATATCTCAATAAAATAAAAGCCTATCTTTTTATACATAAAAATTTAGATTTTTAGAGATTAGGTTTTCTTAAATACACATTACTTTTTTTTAGAGACTCTAATTATTCATTAAAAAATATTCACTGAAGGTGCCAGGCATAACAGTCCTGAATCCAGGTATTATGACCTCCGTTTTGAATATGAGGACACAGAATTAGAGAGTTTATGTACCTTCCAAAGGTCACACAGCTATAAGCAAATGATTCAGAGTTCACACTCATGTCGACCAAAAGTCTGTGATCTCAACCACTCACAGTGCCGTCCCCATTTTGTGTTGTTACTCCAGCAAACACCCAAACAAGTACCTTTTCAGAATCTACAAAGTGTGTAGCAATTCCTGTTCTGTACACATCTCTTCCTTTTAGTCGGAATCCTGTTAAAGCAAGGAAGTAACCAAGTTTTCCTTGAAGTCTTGGCAAGAAATAACCTCCACCCACATCAGGGAATAGTCCTGTAATTAAACGTAACAAAAAGAGATAATGGCGATTCGCATGAAAAGCTAAAAATAACCTCTTTACTTTAAATCACACAGCCACTTCTCTCTAGACCTTGAATCAATACTACAATATTATTAAACTAAATATTATATAATGCAATTCATATCACAAAAGACTTGCTATAAATAGTCCTAAGTTAATTTGGATCTTTTTCAAAACCTTCAAGTCTCATTTCTATAAAAGTCAATAAAATATTTGATGACACAGTGCTTTGTATATTACAAATACTCAATAATGTAACCTAAATTTAATTTTCTTACCACTAATTTACTTTTTAAGAGTCTCCCCAAAATGGGTAAAAATTGAAAAAAATATTTTCTTTCCAAATGATAAGCATAGGAAAAAAGATATAACCTGTGGGCTATTATATCACAGAAAATGTAATTATTACCACTTAAGTCATTTCTCAAACTTAGTTCAATTATTTAATATTCAAGATATTTAAATTTTGACACAATAACCATTAGTTCTACTAAACAATTAGTTTATACCTAATAAAATAACTTGCATTTATACTTTTCTTAGCCATCAGTTTAGACCTCTTGCTTGCTGTGCCTAGGTTTGATGGTCGGTTATCTCCTCTTCCCTCCACACACAGCTCCTGTGGGCTTAGACAGTATTTGTATGCTTCTTACTTCCTGCTATGGATCAAATTGTGTCCCTCCAAAATTCCTGATGAAGTTCTAAAACCCCAATATGATTGTATTTGGTATCAGGGCTTTACAGAGGTAGTTAAGGTTAAATAAAGTCCTAAGGGTGGGATCCTAATACAACAGGACTAGTGTCCTTTATAAGAAGTGGAAGACATACCAGGGATACATGCAAACAGAGAAAAAGGCACAGGAGGACACTGCAAGGAGCAAGCCGTCTACAAGCCAAGGAGAGAGGCCTCAGGAGAAACACCTGCTGACAGCTTGATCTTGGACTCCCAGCCTCCAGAACTGGAAATAAATTTCTGCTGTTTCAGTCACTCAGTCTATGGTATTTTGTTACATCAGCCCTAGCAGACTAATACACTTCCAAATCTAATTAGGTCTTTTCCTATGAATACCAAACTCAGATCTGCCTTTTTGACATAACCATGTGGATAATCAGCAATTCACATGTAACATGACAAAAACACAACTTTGATTCACATCCCTCCAACTATACTAATCAGCCTCACCCATCTATTAGCACAAGCTAAATACCTTGGAACTATTCCTAACTCATCATACCAGCAAATCAGTTAAGCCCAAAACATTTTTCCTATCTGTTCACTCTACTCAGCTCTACATCTCTACACTACTTTAAGACAAAATCGCCTCTATAAATCTGTGTTGTTCAACTGAACGTTTTACAAAGATGCAAATGTTCTATAATTTTTTGTTATCCAATAAGACAGCCACAAGTACACATAACTATCAAAAACTTAAAATGTGGCTGGTGCAACTAAGGAACTAAATTTATCTTATTTAAATTTAATTAATTTATATTTAAACTCAAAAAGTCACTCGTGGCTAGAGGCTGCAGTATTGGACACCTCCTAACCAATCTCACTGTTTCCACTCTGTTATCTCTACAATCCATTATCCTCAAAGCTACCAGAATGATAGCATTAAAATATAAACCAGGCTGCAGTGGCTCACGCCTGTAATTCCAGCACTTTGGGAAGCTGAGGCGAGTGTATAGCCTGAGTCTAGGGGTTCAAGATCAGCCTGGGCAACTTGGTGAGACCTTTTCTCTACAATAAATCACAAAAATTAGCTGGGAGTAGTGGCATGCACCTGTAGTTCCAGCTACTTGGAAGGCTGAAGTGGAAGGACTGCCTGAGTCCAGCAGGTCAAGGCTGCAGTGACCATGAGCACGCCACTGCACTCCAGTCTGGGTGAAAGTGAGACTCCGACTCAAAAAATACATAAATATATAAACCAGCCGCTGCTTTATACTCTTCTACAGTCTTCCTTCATATTTAGGTTTAATTCTAAACTCTTCATCTGAGACTTCTGTGGACCTCTTCAAGAGCCCTCATGTACCTATTCAAGAGCATATTATATCAATCCTGCTCTTGATTCAGACATAGTTGCCTGTATTTGGTTCCTTGAACAGATGAAGTTCATTCTTATCTAAGGGTCTTTGAACTAATGCCACAATATTCTGCTCTCAGATCCTAATATAGCTGGTTCCTTCTCGCCATTTAAATCTCAGCTTAAAAGACATCTCCTCTGAGAGCCTCTTTAATTATTCAATCTATAAGTAAACATCAGGAAGACCTACACTTGGACAAGATGGAGGTAACAGACACCAGACTTAGCCTCTCACCTGAAAAAACTATAAAAATAGACACAATATATGAAGCAACAGTGTTTTCAACACACTGGACATCAGGCAATAAAGAAAACTGATCCCTGAATATCAGAAAACAAGCAAGGTAAACCCTACAATAGCTCCAGCTTAATGTCTTGAGAAAGTTTCAGAGAGGGAGAGAGAGAGAAGTGCAGAGGGTCTCCTTTAAGTATTCAGTTTAGGACTGGTAAATATATATATGTATCTGTGTGAGCAAACTATCTGAGGCTAAAGAGTCACAGGCAAGGACTACAGAAAACAGTACTGAGAACCCTCACAGGGCTGAGAACAGTGCATGTTTCTACCAGCCAGACTAGGAAGATTCATGTTTCATGGAGCACTGGGTGGACTACAAAAAAGGATGTTGCCTCAGGAGAGAAAAATAATTAGCCTTAGCCAGAGCACTGCTCCGATCATGCATAAAAATCTTAAAAACAAAACAAAACTCAAAACACCTGAAAAGATCAAAATTTTTCCAAGGAACTTAAATTCATCTCAGGAGGAAGCTCAAAAATATTTATGAGAATACAAAAATATCCAGCACCCAACAAGGTAAAGTTTACAATGTCTAAAATCCACTAAAAAATTACCAGCTATCTAAAGAAGCAGGAAAATACTACACATAATACGGTGATAAATAAAAATTTACTCAGAACTGACATGAGAATTAGACAAGAATACTAACCCAGTTATCATAAACATATCCCATATGTTTAGCAAGTTAAATAGAGACTGTGAGTTTTTTTTTTTTTTAATAAAAAGACCCAAATCATACTTCTAGAGATGAAAGCTGAAATGAATGTATAAAGCTAAAAAATACCTAGATGAGATTAAGGGCAGATTCAAACTTGTAAAAGAAAAGATTAATAAACTTGAGGACACGGGAATAGAAACTATCTAAAATGAAAAAAACAAAAGAAAAATTGTAAAAATAAATGAGTGAGCCTTATGTAAGTGGAGTGCCTCAAAAGGGAGTGGAAGAAAAGTATATGAAGAAATAGAAGAAAATTTTCCAATTTTGACAAAAACTACAAACCTAAGTAGTTCAATAAACTTAAGCATTAGGAACATGAAGAAAAGTACACCAAGGCACATCATAATAAAATAGACCAAAACATGTGATCAAGAGAAAGTCTTATGAGCAGCCAGAAAAAACAAAAAGACACTTACAGAGGAACAAAGACAAGGATGAGAGAAGGTTTTTCACAGGAAACAATGTAAACAAGAAGACAGTGTAGCAACATCTTTAAATTACTGCAATTAAAAATAGAGTTCTATACTCAGGTCTCAAAACAATAAACTCAGCTTTCCTCTGAAGAGACTACAGAAAGAAGAACAAATAAAATAAAGTAAGCAGAAGAAAGTAATTAGTAAGTATTAGCAGAAAGAAACAAAACAGAAAATAAATGAAAACAAATATCTGGTTTTTGGAGATCAATAAAATTAGTAAACCTAATAAGACTGCTCAGGAAAAAAGAAAAGAAGACACAAATGATCATTATCAGGAACAAGAGAGCGAGACGTCACTATAGACTGCACATTAAAAAAATAATAAGGACATATTATTGTCTTACTCTGTTTTAAGTTGCTATGACAGAATATCACAGATGGGGTAATTTATAAAGAAAAGACACTTATTTCTCACATTCAGGAGGCTGAGAAGTCCAATATCAGTGTTGGCATCAGGCAAGAGGATGAGAAGGAATGAAAGAGCAAGAGGGAAGGGAGCTGAACTCATCCTTTTATCAGGAACCAACCCCCAATAACTAACCCACTCCTGAGATAACATTCATCCATTCAGGAGGGCAGAGTTCTCACCTCTTAAATTTCACTCCCAACACTGATGATTTGGGGATTAACTTTCCAACATATGAACTTTGGGGATACATACAAATCACAGCAATTATGAACAACGTTATGCCAATAAATTGGCCAAAATTCCTTAAAAGACCCAAATTACTAAAGTATATGCAAGAAGAGATAGATAACTTGAACAGCCCCATAGCTATTAAAGACTTTGGATTTACAATTAAAACCCCTCCCATAAAAAATATTCCCAACCTAGATGGCTTCACTGGTAGCTTCTACCAAACATTTATAGAAAAAAAAAAATGATACTGGTGGGCTCAGTGGCTTACGCCTGTAATCCCAACACTTTGGAAAGCAGAGATGAGAGAATTACCTGAGCCCAGGTGCTTGAGACCAGCCTGGGCAACTTGGCAAGACCTCATCTCTACAATAAAGCAAAAGATTAGCCAGGCATGGTGGCACATGCCTGTGGATCCAGCTCCTTGGAAGGCTGAGGCAGAAGATCACCTGAACCCAGCAGGTTGAGGCTGTAGTAGCTATAAGCATGCCACTGCACTCCACCCCAGGTGACAGAGTGAGATTAGAAAAAAAAAAAAAAAAAAAAAAAAAAAATACCAAGTCTACACAAATTCTTCCAGAAAATAAAGCCAATAATACCCCAATACTCAAACAAAATAAGAACTTTACAGAAAAATCCCAGACCAAATCCCTCATGAAAACAAGATGTAAAAATTACAAATAAAATTTTAGAAAAGCAAACACAGCAATATATGAAAAGGATAACACATCATATCAAAGTGAGGTTTATCCTAGCAGTGCCTGGTTAGTTGAATACTGAAAAGCCAGAGTAATTCACCATCAACAAACTTAAAAAACAAACAAACAAAACCAATTATCATCTCAAAAGATACAGAGAAAAACATTTCACAAAAACAAAAATCCATTCCTAATTTAAAAAATAAGCCCTCAGCAATATAGAAATAGAAGGAAACTTCCTCACCCTGATAAAAGGCATCTATGAAAAATCTATACCTTAATATCAAACGTAATAGGTGAAAGACTGAACACCTTCCCCTAAGATCAGGAACAAGGGAAGAATATTTGCTCTCACCACTTCTATTCAACATTGTATTAGAAGTTCTACACATTGTAGCCAGGTGCGGTGGCTCATGCCTGTAATCCCAGCATTTTGGGAGGAGGAGGTGGGAGGACTGCCTGAGCTCAAGGGTTTGAGATCAGCCTGGGCAACATGGCAACACCTTGTCTCAACAATAAATTTTTTAAAATAGCTGGGCGTGGTGGTGCATGCCTGTAGTTCCAGATACTTGGAAGGCTGAAGCAGAAGGATCGCCTGAGCCCAGCAGGTCGAGACTGGGTGACCGAGTGAGAGTCCAACTCAAAAAAAGGAAGTTCTATACACATACACACACACACACACACACACACACACACACAGTGCAATAAGGCAAGAGAAAGAAATAAAAAGTAAAGAAAGAGTAAAACTGACCTTTTTTGTACATGACATAATTGTCCTGACATAATTGTCCATTTAGGAATTTCAGCGGAATTTACAAAAAAGCAACTAACACTGATAAGTGACTGTAATAAGTTTTCAGGATACAAGGTAAATGCAAACATCAAGTGTATTTCTATATACTGGTAACTAACAGAACTGAATATTTTAAAAAATATTTATAATATTATCAATCAATATGGAATACTTATGGATAAATCTGACAAAAGATATACAGGACCTATACACTGAAAACTATAAAATTTACTGAGAGAAATTAAAGACTATTTTATAAATGGAGAAATAAGCCTTGCTCATGGGTCTGAAGACTCAGTATTATTAAGATGTCAATTCTCCCCAAATTGATATAGATTCTAGACAATCAAAATCAAAATCCCAGGAGGCGTTTTTGGTGAAATTGACAAACTCACTCTAAAATCCATATAGAAATACAAAGGACCTATATAGCCAAAACAAATTGAGGGAAAAAAGAACAAGGTTGGAAAATTATTACTACCTGATTTCAAGACCTACTACAAAGTAATAGTAACCAAGATGGTGTGGTATTGGCACCAAGCTCAACATATATAGACAACCGACAAAGGTAAACACATAATTCAGTGGCAAAACACTGGCCTTTTCAACAAGTGGCACTAGAATGGATTTTCTTTCTATATACAAAATAATAAACTTTGATTCACATCTTTGATCTGTACCTCTTACCATATACAAAAATAAACTCAAAATGATCATAGATCTAAATGCAAGAATGCAATCCATTAATCTTTTATCTAAAATTACTATAGCTTGTCAGCATCTCCAGTTTTGTATTTTGTGTTTTCAGACACAAATATTGTGCTATAATATAAACTTTTAGGTACTTCCTATTTATTTTTTAAAGTTTTTTCATTGCTTTATTTCACACAAGATTATATCAACAACAGTATAATATGATGTGTATCAAAACAAGTGATTCTAAAAGTAACAAAAATATCTGGTTTTTTACCTATTGCTGTTTCTGGCATTGCAAAAACAGACTTTTCCGTAGCCACTCGGAACTGCCCATGAACAGAAAGACCAACTCCCTAGAGAAATAAGACCAAAAAATTGGTTTAAATATATTATGAAATATAAAACATAAAATCACACATTCAAAATTACAACCAAGTAACTGTCTTTAGATACCACACCATTTTGGACAAACTTAACTGGACAAAATATATGGGGATCCCAGATATCCAAAATAGATTTCTTTTAGCTAAGACACTTTCAGTCAGTATTCTGCATCATGCTTCATGTCCTCTTCCTCAATTCCTACTCATTTCAAAACTCATGCAGCTTTACAGAATAATAACTCTTTCCTGAACCACTGAGTGTTGCTTCTTATTGCAATCAAAAACCACAACCAAGCTGGACATGGTGACAAGTGCCTGTAGTCTCAGCTACTTGTGAGGCAAAAGGATCCCTTGAACCCAAGAGTCGGAGTCCAACCTATTCAACACAGCCAGACCCTATTATCTTTAAAACACACACAACCAATATTCTGGCATATTTCAGTAGCTTTGAATATAAACACATTTTATTTATTCATACATTCCATAACATTAGCAACATTTTTCTCAAATACAACATTTAATGGGGCCAAATATATAACTCTCAAAAATTGATTACTGAACATTTAAGTTTTAGAAAATGAAAAAATTAGACTGAAAGTCTCTATTTCCAACTTGTTAAATGTCACTGAAAGCAAACATACCAGTCATCTTTGAATACCAGACATATTTGGATAAGATGAAATGAGAGGTAATGACAAAGGATCCAAGTTTGTGTCAGTTGCTCACATTAAAATATACATTTCTGGCCATTGCCTTACAAGATTCTGGTGTGGCCATGTGTTCTTTGAGCTATGGCCACTACCATGTTTCCTAAGCTTTGGCCTCTTCTCTCCTACCTTGGAGAGGTGAATCAATCTCTCTCTAATTTACCTTCTAAATAACCTCAAATGTTAAGAATCTTAGAGAACATAGGAAACACCCTTTATGGAAATCAGAATATGCAACCAATTCCTGATCAAAACCCCAAAAGCCTAAGCCATAAGAGATAAGATAGACAAGTGGGACCTCATCAAACAGAAAAGCTTCTGCAAAGCAAAAGAAACCATCAAGAGAGCAGGGAGACAGTCTACAGAATGGGAAAAAGTATTTGCCAACTACATATCTGACAAAGGCCTAACATCCAGGATCTACAAGGAACTCAAACATAATGAAAGGAAAAAAAGTTCCATTAAAAAGTGGGCAAAAGACATGAATAGACACGTCTCAAAAGACATTCAAGCAGCCAATACACACAAGAAAAAATGCTCAGTCTCACTCATCATCAGAGAAATGCAAATCAAAGCTACATTGAGATACCACCTAACTCCAGAAAGAATGGCCATCATTAATGAAACAAAAAACAATAGATGCTAGTGAGGATGCGGAGAAAAGGAAACACTTCTACACAGTTGGTGGAAATGCAAACTAGTTCAACCTCTATGGAAAACAGTGTGGTGATTCATAAAAGAACTAGAAATTGACCTTACATTCGACCCAGCGGTCCCCCTTCTGGGAATATACCCAGAGGAACTTAAATCACTCTACAAAAAAGATACCTGCACACTCATGTTTACTGCAGCACTATTCACAATAGCAAAAACATGGAACTAACCATGCTGCCCAGTGAAACTGAAATAGATTTTTTAAAAAATGTATATATACACGATGGACTATTACACAGCCATAAAATTATGGACTTCGCAGCAATTTGAATGGATTTAGAGTCCATCATACTCAGTGATCTATCACAGGAACAAAGAACTGAGTACCACATGTTCTCATTCATAAGCAGACCCTGAACATTTACCATATAATACAATAAGAAAGGGATTGGCAGTAACGGGACATTACCAGGGGAGGGAGGGGGTCACATAACATAAAAAAGGGTACCTGATCTCAAATCAGGCAAAGTGGGTACCAAAAGGAGACCTAAACTACCAGTATGATGACCACTTGTATACCTAATTCTGAATTGTACCTACCTTTAAAATTAATATATATATGTACATTTCCTATTATATGCTCTTTCCACATTATTCAGAACTTCTATTTGATTATTTTAGTTCTCATTCTTAAGCCCTTTTTACCATTTTACTCTATCTTTGACATCAAAGAGTTAAATAAGTTGAAATAAGTGACGTATTTGGAAAAACTTCAGGCATTTAGTAAGAGTTCTATAAGTGCTAGCTAAATAGAATTAGCCTCATTTCTATCTGATTCTTTTAATTTTTCATTACAATTTCCTCAACTCCAAGTCTTTTCACACTTAGTTCAGCCATTTATAAGTTCTTAAAATTTTTAAGCCTTTCATTAAGAAAATACTTCTCCAGGTGTGGTGGCTCACACCTGTAACCCCAGCACTTTGGGAGGCCAAGGCAGGAGGACTGCTTGAGCCCAGGAATTCGAGACCAGCCTAGGCAACACAGTGAGACTTTGTCTCTACAAAAATAAAAAAGTTAGCCAGTCGTGGTGGTATACACCTGTAGCCCTAGCTACTCGGGAGGCTGAGGTAGGATTGACTGAGCCCAGGAGGTTGAGGCTGCAGTGAGTTGTGATTATGCCACTGCACTCCAGCCTGGGTGACTCAAAAAAAAAAAAGAAAGAAAGAAAAGAAAAGAAAAAGAAACAAAGGAAGAAAGAAAATACTTAGAAATATATGCAATTTCTTATAAACTTTATGTACTGTATACTAAGTTTAAATGTGAAAGAACATGTCCATAAGCATGAAAATAAATAAAACTACACCCAGTGTCAAATTATCAATCAGAATATTATAGGTATTCTATTAGGGCATAGTCAGCTGCCAATATTATCCCAGATCAGATTACATTATACTTCAGGGTTATATGAAATCTTACACATTCTCATAAAAATAAAATAATAGGTATATTAATAACTTCTTAAGAGCCCCTGCTTTACGTTCTACTCTCCACTTTGAGAGTTTATCACACTGTAACTGAAAGTTGTTAGTGTGCAGAAATGTGTTGCTGAGAACTTAAAAGAAATAGTTGGATGGAATTAACAGTTTTCAGACTGTACTGTTGAGCCCTAGGCCTGAGCAGAGCTGCCCAGCAGGTAGACCTCCAGGGCTTACTGGATGACCTGTCTCAATCCTCACTCCTCTGGTTATCACTGCCATCTCTTTTAATTAACTTTGAATTCCACAAACAGCACATGACTATATTCCCCTTTATTTACAGTTACACATAAAGTCTGACCACAACCCTGATCTAGTGTAGTCATTCTCTCCTCAGAGACACACAGCTATTATTAATTTGGCAAGTAACCTCCAAATTTTTCCCCCCAGAGACACACACACAGCTATTATTAATTTGGCAAGTAACCTTCAGATTTTTCCCCCATACATTTCTCATATTTGATCAAATGTGTATATTTATCTGATACACAATTTATACACAATAATATATAACTACATACATATAATTCAAACTCTGTCCCACGGCCTGCAAAGGCTCTAGCAATCTGGCCCAGCCTTCCTCTCCGACTTTATCTCCCTCCACTCTCCCCATGCTCGTTCCACTACCCACAGGACTTCACTCTGTTCATCCAAAATTTCAAGATTTTATAATTTCAATTAATCGTAACATTTTAAAGTAGGGAAGACATCCCAAGGAAGGCCACAGACTATTCAATCCCTGCTTGTTTCCTGAGGGAATCTGCTCTGCCCCAAGACTTGTTCCTTTCCTCAAGCAGAGCCTGACCTAGAAATGGGCAATGGAACCCCGGGCGGCCAACTGACTGACCAGCATTCTGTGGCCTGGGGAGGAAAGGCATGAGGGTGAATTGACAAGGTTCTTACTCTTACGTATTTAAACTAAAACACAGATGGCAGCTGTCAGTTGATGACAGGCAATAAAGCTTAAAGGTCATCTGAAATTTCAGCTAAAGAAGCCAAGATAGCCAAGTAAAAGCTGAAATTATATGAGGTAGGGATCAAAACACTGAGAAGGCTGCAGTCTGTACTACACAGAAGCAGCAGAAATAGTTGGAGAGAAAAATAAACAAACACACTGCTTATATTTGCCTCCAGTCCACAGCTGCAGTCTAGCTTTCAGGAAGACATGCTATGCGGTGGCTTTGTCTTAGGAGTCCCACTTGATCCCTGAACTTACCTAATACCTGCCCATCTCTTTTATAGATCTGTTTGAGTAAGTATCCATTCTTTTCCATTTAAAGAAGACTCTGGATCAGATTTTCAGTCAGAACGAGACCTACATCCTGCCAATATCACACAACAGAAGCCCAGTTAGTCCTCAGACCTCTACTGTTTACCCGTAGCAATCCAGTTCTGTGTTTTTCCTCCTAATGCTGCTCTTCCTAACTGGCAATTCCCATGACATCTTTGGGAATCCTCATTCCTTTATAAAAGAACGACCTCAGACCAGTTTCTCCACGGAAGGATCTCTCCACCTCCTTAACTCTATATAAAGAAGGAAATTCATAAGCTCCATATACTTTCACATAGAAACTATAGATCCTGTATCCAGTGATTGAGCGCTTCAGCTTATATTACACAATACAATTTGTTTCAGCCTTGGCTGATGATTATAGTGATGAAACAAAAGGCCTCAAGATTTTAGCAAAAAGTTATTAATGAGAAGCTTTCAGAATAAGAGATCATTGACCTAAGTATCATTAAGAGACGATTTTAAAGTCTTTCAATAGAGATGAAGGCTGGGAACATTCAAGTCTCCTGACTTGGAGATACTAGGAACATGCTGATCCACACTGAATGGGTATAGAATCCTAATGGCAGAATCATAACTAATTTTTCTATCTTACATCAAAGGATCCATTATAGGTTGCTTGTAAGAAGACCCCTTAATTTCCAAAATTTGATCCTACATTTAACCATTAATCTTAGCTGGTGCTCCTTTGCTAGACTACAAAGGCCTCAAAGTCTTCAAGCTTTGTTATATGAACTAATTTTTATACAAATTATTTCTCCAAATAGAACACTTTATTCCAATTCCTACACTCCTCAAATACCCTCCCTGTCTCCTACCAAACCCAGTAGTCAAATCTCATTTTCCATCTAGCAGAGTATCTCAGTAGCATTTGACAGTTACTTGCTCCAACTTTATGAAGCATTTTACTGAGCTTTGAGATATCATCTGTTCCTCATTTTCTTTCTGGCTTATGAGTTGCTCTTTCATTTCTTACTGGCATTGAAAATGCTGATCTGCCACAATGCTCAGATGCCACCCTTCTATTCCACTTCATCTACACTCTGTCCTGTCTACACTCATTCTCTGGGCGATCTCTTCCAACTCCAGGATTTTAAGCACTACCTGTAACACTAATAAATTTTTTCCCCATCCCTGATTGCTCTAGTCAGTTTTCTACTCAATATCTCCACTTGAATGTCTAATAAATATCTCAGCCTTCCCACATCAGAAGTAAATCTCTAGATTTCTCCTTCAATGTGCCCTTCCCTCTATCTTCTCCATCTCAGTAAATAGCACCACCATTCATCCAGCTGCTCAGGCCAAACATTTCGGTATTATCTTCAAATATATCCTGGATTGGGCCACTTTTCACCATCTCTACCATTACGACCCTGCTTGAAGCCACCTATCATCTCTTGCCTGGAAGAGTCTCTCTTGCTTCTATTCTTGCCACAACCTAGTCTCTACACAGCAGTCAAAGTAAACTTGTTCAAATGTAAAACACATCATATCATGCCCCTGTCCAAAATTCTTCAGTGACTTTCCATTATGCTAAAATATTATCATCATGGCTAATAAGGTCCTACATAATCTGAATTACCTCCCTGATCTTATGGCCGACCACTCCCCACTTTCACTCCAGTAAGCCACACTGGCTTTAACTTCTTGACATATAACATATATTTGAAAATACACAAACATTAGCAAAAAGTTAGTAAGCATACAGTTTCTGTGAATTATCCCCAAATGAACACACCCAGATCCAACTAAAAATGATCAGAAATTCCTTTACGTACCATCAGTCACTATATGCCCTCCATACTTCAAATAACTACTATCATGACCTCTAACAAAACACTAGTTTTTTTTTCTGGTTTTTATATATATACAAATAGAATATATAGCATTATCTGGCATCTTTCGGTCAACATTCTGTTTGTGAGACAGATTCACATTCCTGTGTGTAGCAGCAACTTGTTCTTTTTCATTGTACAGCATCGTTTAGTATGAATAAACAATAATTTGTTAATCCATTATACTGTAAATGGCTACTTGGGTTGTTTCCAGTTTTTGGTTATTGCAAGTAACAATTCAGTGACCATTCTTATGCATATCTTTTGGTACATATTCACATACATTTTGATAAGGTATATATCAGAGGATAAACTGTAGGTCAGAGTATCAATTTATCAAAATATAAAAGATATCAAAACAGCCAGGCACAGTGGGTCAAGCGTGTAATCCTAGCATTTTGGGAGGCCAAGGTGAGGGGATTACCTGAGCCCATGGGTTCGAGAACAGTCCAGGCAAATTAGCAAGACCTCACCTCTACAATAAATCAAAAAATTAGCCCTGCATGGTAGCGTGCACCTGTAGTACCGACTATTTGGAAGGTGGAGGTGGAATGATCGCCTGATCCCAGCAGGTCGATGCTGGGGTGGCTGTGAGAGTGCCACTGCACTCCAGCCTGGGTGACAGAGAGACTCCAACTCAAAAAAAAAAAAAAGATATCAAAACAATTTTTCTAAGTGGCAGTAGCAATTTCTACTCCTACTCCGCTAGCAGAATATGACTTGAAGTGCCGCATTCTCACAAATACTTGAAGTTGTCTTTCACATTTCAGCCATTCTAATAAATGTTAGTATTTCATTGTGGTTTTAATCTGCAATTCCTTGATGAATAATGCAGTTGAGTGCTATTTCATGTTTACTGGCTATTTGGATATCCTCTTTGTGAAACATCTGTTCTAATCTGTTGTTCATCTTTCTATTGATTGGTAGAAATTCCTTACATATTCTGGATATGATTTTGTTATCAGATATATGTATTCCAAATACCTTTTTTTTTTTTGAGTTGGGGTCCCACTCTGTCACCCAGGCTGGAGCGTAGTGGGAACAATCACAGTTCACCATAGCCTTGATCTCCTGGGCTCAGGGAACCCTTCCACTTCAGCCTCCAGAGTAGCTGGGACTATAGGTGTGCACCACCCTGCCCAGTTAATTTTCAGTTTTTTTGGGTTTTTTTTAGAGTCAAGGTCTCATTATGTTGCCTGGCTGGTCTAAAGCAATCCTCCTGCCTCAGCCAACCTAAGCACTGGGATTACAAGTATGAGCTACAGCACCCAATTTCCAAATATCTTTTCAGTCTGTTGCTTACCTTTTCACTCTCGTTAGGCGATCTTGGAACAAACAGAAGATCTGATTTATTTTTTTGAATTGGGTCTCACACTGCCATCCAGCCTGGAGTGCAGTGGCATGCTCACAGGTCACTACAGCCTCAACCTCAAGTGATCCTTCTGTCTCAGCCTCCCAAGCAGCCAGGATTACAGATATATGCCACCACGTCTGGCTCATTTTTTGATTTTTTGTAGAGACAAGGACTCACTACGTTGTCTAGACTGGTCTCAGACCTGGGCTCAAGCAATTCTCCCACCTCTGCCTCCCAAAGTGCTGGGATTGCAGGTGTGAGCCCATGTCTAGCAGAAGTTCCTATTTTTAACACATTCCAATTTGCTGGTTTTATTTAGAGTGCATTTAGTGTATTATTTAAGTAATGCCTCCCTACCCCTCAAGATCATAAAGACATTTCACATATTATTTTCTGAAATATTTATATTGTTGTATCTTTCATGTTTAGATCTACCTGCTAGAATAGTATGAGGTTTGAGACAATACTTTTTTCTACATGGATTTACAAATGACACAACATGATTTACTGAAATGAGCCTCTTAGTTTGTTTATGCAGCAACAGGTAATCAGAACAACAGGACTTGTTGATTTGATTTGCTAATATTTTAAAGATTCGTCATCTACGTTCATAAGAGAGACTGGATATAGATTTCTTTTCTTGTAATGTCCTTTTTAGGTTTTAGTATCAAGATTATGCTAGCCACATAAAATGTAGTTGCAATGATTCCTCATTGCCTGAAAAAGTCTGGATATGATTAATGTTATTTCTTCTTTAAGTGTTTAAAATCATTTTTTATTTTTTATTTTTTGAGTTGGAGTCTCACTCTGTCACCCAGACTGGAGTGCAGTGGCCACTCCCGGCCACCGCAGCCTCGACCTGCTGGGCTCCGGCGATCCTTCCTCCTCAGCTTTCCAAGTAGCCAGAATTACAGGCCTGCGCTGCCACACCCGGCTGATTTTTTGATTTATTGTAGAGATGAGGTCTCACTGCCCAGATGGGTCTCAAACCCGCGGGCTCAGGCAATCCACTCACCTCAGCCTCCCAAGGCGTGGGATTACAGGCTGAGCCACCAAGCCTGGCTTGTTTTTTTCCTTTCAGTACGTTTGAGTTCCTTGTAGATCCTAGATGTTAGGCCTCTGTCAGATATACAGTTGGCAAATATATTTTCCAGTCTGTGGCCTGCTCTCTTGGTGGTTTCTTTTGCTTTGCAGAAGCTTGTCAGTTTGATGAGGTCCCACTTGTCTATCTTATTTCTTATGGTATGGGCACTTAGGGTTATAATCAGGAATTGGTTGCCAGTTCCAATTTCCATAAGGGTGTCTCCTGGGTTTTCTGAGATTCTTAGAGTTTGAGGTTTTACATTTAAGTCTTTGATCCATTTAGAGTTACTTTTTGTGTATGGTGATAGGTAGGGGTCTTGTTTCAATCTTCTGCATATGAACAGCCAGTTTCCCTAGCACCATTTACTGAATAGGTTCTCCTCTCCCCAGTCGTCATTGTTGGAGGCTTTGTCAAAGACGAGTTGGTTGAGAAATTGAGATTTTTGCTTCTGGAATCTCTATCTTGTTCCATTGGTCTATACGCCTGTTCTACAAGGCTGTTTTGATTACTGTAGCCTTATAGTAAAGTTTGAAGTTTGGAAGTGTGATATCTCTTGATTTGTTTTTTTTTTTTTGCTAAGGATTGTTTTGGCTATTCATGGTCATTTATGTTTCCATATGAATTTCTGTATTGTCATTTCCAGGTCTGAGGAGAATGATGTTGGTAATTTAATGGGTGTTGTGCTGAATCTGTAGATTGCCTTTGGTAGGACTGACATTTTAACAAGTGTTGATTCTTCATATTCATGAGCATGGAATATTTTTCCATTTGTTTGTGTCTTCTTGGATTCCTTTGAGCAGTGTTTTGTAGTTCTCATTGTAAAGGTCTTTGACTCCTCTGGCTAGGAAGATGCCAAGGTATTTCACTTTTTTTGTGGCTATTATGAATGGAATTGTGCTTTTTATTTGGGTCTCTGCATGCTTATTGTTGGTATATAGGAATGCAACTGTCTTTTGCACATTTATTTTATACCCTGAGACTTTGCCAAAGACCTTTATCAGTGCAAGCAGGTTTTTAACAGATTCTCCTTGATTTTCAAGGTATTGGATTATATCATCAGCAAAGAGGGATAACTTGACTTTCTCTTTTCTTATTTGGATACCCTGATTTTCTTCTCTGGTTTAATTGCCCAAGCTAGGACTTCCAACACAATGTTGATCAAGAGGGGCGAGAGTCAGCAGCCCTGTCTTGATCCAGTTTGGGGGTTTCCAGTTTCCAGTTTCTGCAATATGTTAGCAGTGGGTTTATCATGGATGGCACTTACTATTTTGAGGTATGTTCCTTCTATACCTAGGTGTTTGAGGGTTTTTATCAAGAAAGGATGCTTGATTTTAGCAAAAGCTTTTTCTGCATTTAATTATATGTAGTTCTTGTTTTTACATCTGTTGATGCATTTAGTTACATTTATGGTCTTGTGAATGTTGAACCAGACCTGCATCCTAGGGATGAAGCCTGCTTGGTCATGGTAGATGATTTTTGAGATGTATTTTTGGATACAATTTGCTAGAAACTTGCTGAGGATTTTTGCATCTATGTTCATAAGGGATATTGGCCTATAGTTCTCTTTTTTTGTTGGATCTTTACCTGGTTTGGGTATCAGTGTTGTTAGCTCCGTAAAATGATTTGGGAAGAATGCCATCTTTCTCAATTACCTGGAATACTTTCAATAGGATTGCTATCAGCTCCTCCTTGTTTGTTTTATAGAATTCTGTTGGAAAGCCATCCGGTCCAGGACTTTTTTTTTTATAGGTAGTTTTCTTATGACAGAGTCAATTTCCTGGGTTGTTATTCGTCTATTTAGTGTCTCAGTGTCTTCTTGTTTAACCTGGGGAGGTTGTGTAATGTCAGAAAGTCCTCCATTTCATTTAGGTTATCAAGTTTGTTTCCATATAGTATACATAGTTACCTCTGATAATGTTTGTATTTCCTCAGGGTCAGTTGTGATTTGATCTTTTGTATTTTTTACTGTGTTTATTTCGGCTTTTTCTTGGTCATTCTGCCTAGGGAGTCCATCAATCTTGCTAATTCTTTCAAAGATCCAGTTTTTTTATTTGTTGATGTTTTCTATGATATTTTTGTCTTCTGTGTCCCTTATTTGGGTTCTTATTTTGGTGATTTGGATTCTTCTGCTAAAGTTGAGGTTTTGATGGTCTCTTTCTAGCTCCCTTAGGTGATTCATTAGGCTATCAACCTGTGATGTTTCCATTTTCTTGATGTGTGCTCATAGAGATCTAAATTCCCGTTAGAACTGTTTTCATGGCATCCCAGAGATTTTGGCAAGATGTTTCTTCATTTTCATTTGTTTCCAGGAATCTTTTAATTTCTGCTTTGATTTCAGTGTTGATCCAGTAGTTGTTTAGCATCATGCAATAGTGTCCATGTCTTTAAGCTTTGGGGAAATTTTGTTGGTGCTGATACTTATTTTTATTCCACTGTGGTCTGAGAGTGTGTGTGGCAATATTTCAACCTTATAGAATTTCTTTATGCTTGGTTTATGGTCAATGATGTGATCAATCTTGGAGTACGTTCCATGTGGTGATGAGTAGAATACTGCGGTTGTTGGGGGGAATAATCTGTAGGTATCTATTAAGTCCATTTGGTCGAGTGTCAGGTTTAGGTTCTGAATCTCCTTGCTGATTTTTTGCCTCAATGATCCATCTAGGACTATTAGTGGAGTATACAAGTCCCCTGCTATAATAGTGCTAGAGTCAATATCTTTTGTTAGTTTACTTAGTAGTTGCTTTATAAATGCTGGTGCTCCTGTGTTGGGTGCATATATGTTTAGGACAGATGTTTCTTTTTGATAGATTGAACCTTTTATCATTATGTAGTGTCTTTGTGCATCTTTTTAAATTTTTGATAGCTTACAGGTTGTTTTGACTGATATTAAGATCACGACACCTTCCTTCTTTTGTGATCCATTTGTCTGGAAACTCATTTTCCACCCCTTAACTTTTAGTTGTGTACATCTCTTGTAGTGAGATGAGTTTCCTGGATGCAGCAAATCATTGGGTCTTGGTTTTTTATTCAGTTTGCCATTCTGTGTCGTTTCAATGGGGGCATTTAGTCCATTCACATTCAGGCTGATTACTGAAGTATGATTGTTTATTCCTGTCATGAAGTTCTTATATAGTTTTTTCTGTTTGCTTGTTTTCTTTTGGCTTTGGAGTTGATGTACATGTGTGTTTTCAAGTTTGTTGTTGTGCTATATTTTCTATTGATTCTGTGCTCTGCTGTTCTCTTGGGAAGTGTGTGGTCATTCTTTTTTTTTTTTTCTTCTGTGCTTAATACCTTTTTTAAATGTCTCCTATAGAGCTGGTCTGGAAGCTGCATAATCTCTTCAGGGATTGAATGTCTGGAAAGGATTTTAATTCTCCATCACTGATGAAGCTGAGCTTGGTTGGGTAGGAAATTCTTAGTTGCAATTGTGTATTGTTGAGGACTCTGAATATTGGACTCCAGTCCCTTCTTGCTTGTAGTGTTCCTGCTGCTATTCTGACTGGTTTTCCCCGGTAGGTAGTCTGACCTTTCTCTCTTGCTGCCTTTAGGATTTTTTTCTTTTGGCCTACTTTGTGTAGGTGAATTACTATGTGTCTAGGGGTTATTATTCTCATCTGATATCTTGTGAGAGTTCTCTGTATCTCTTGTGCTAGGCTGGTTATGTCTCTGGTGAGATGGGGAAATTTTTCTGGGATTACCTCCTGAAATACTTGCTCCAAGGTGTTCTCCATTTCCCTTTCTTCTTCTGGATTATCAGTCAGGTGTAGGTTCAACCTCTTGATATAATCGCACATCTCTTGTAGGCTTTGTTCATTCTGTCTGAATTTTCTTTCTATGTTTTTTACAGATTGGGTTAACTCCATGTTCTGGTCTTCAAGTTCTGAGATTCTTTCTTCAGCCAGATTAATTCTGCTCTCCATGCTTGTCATCTTGTTATTTCCTGGCTGAAATTTTTTATGGCCAAAACCTCTGTTACAAGTTCTTTCAGTGTTGCATCTTGTCTTTCTGGAGTCTTATTTACTCTTTCCATCCATTCCCTAATCCCTGTCATATTCTGGGGCCAGTCGGTGACTTCCATCAGTCTCTGAGGTCTGATTTTTCAGGAGATTTCTCTTTGTTACACTTGAAATTACCTATGGTCTTCCTTTGATTTTTCCTCATTTGTGACAGATCTCTTGCATTTCTCTTTAGTTCCTTTATTCAGTGTCAGAAGGTGAGGCTTTCCCTTTTGATGTCTGCTCAGCCCTCTATTCCTCCCTGATCTGGGTTCTGGATTTGTTCTATTTTGAAACAGGACTGTGGGTATGATGCTTCTCTGTTTCTTGTAGTTTTGAGAGTTGAATAAGGTGGAGAATGGGGAGCAATGATCTCTTTGGAGTTCTTCCTCATCCTTTTCTGGCCACACCCTTTGTCCCGCAGTTGGATCAGGGTGGGGGTGGAGCACCTGAGACTCAGCACTCATCAGAACCCTCCGAAGTTTGTGCTTTCAGGATATTCCCTCTGGGGAACCCCAAGTAGTTGATCCACCAGTCACAAAGATTGGGTCTCTTGGTTGTGGTGAGCAAGTCAGAGCACTTTTCTGCCCCGCCTTCAAGATGATGGCAGGGTGCCTCTCTTGACTTCTCCAGTAGGATTCTGCCTCTGAGCTGCCTCCGCAGTCCCTGCTTGCTAGTGTCCATCCAGGCGCTGAAGTGTGAAGCAAAGCCTGGAGTCAGCAGTCTCTCCTGCTGCAGTGGTGAGAAAGAGCCTGGAGCTGGGAGTCTCTCTCTGCCACTTCTTTGTCTCACAGATTTACTTTAGTTAACAGTTAGTATTGTAAGAAACAAAATGGTGATTAATTTTCAAAATAGCGATTTGTTACTTCACTTTCTGATTTTTACTCCTTTCTTAGTGGGCTTTCTCTTTTGGCAAGCTTCCTTTGGTGGGCATTGAAATCCAATCAGAATCCAGAGACATGTATTTTTGCTTATTTGAATAGAAACCACTTGTGTTTTACCTTATTTGTATAAAAGTATTGCTTAGGTGATGTCTGGGAAAGTAATTTAACCTCTGAAATACTCAGTCAATGGGGAACTATGGAAGGAACTTGCGTTTTAGGGCATAAATATGCTGGCTGTGACTGCCTTGGTGTGCCTGCCCACCCAAGAGACAATTATCCTTGCAAGAATGAAATTAAAAGAGCCACTTCACTCACCCAGTCTCTGAGTCTCCATGTTGTGCTTTAATGACAAAACTGAGGAGGGCTGATTCTGTCTCCCACATTATGAATTCAATTTCATTAATAGTCATAGAATCAAGATTGTGTCCGTGTAGATACACTGTAGGAATGTGTGCATTTCATCAATATTTTTAAATACATGAGCATAAAGTTGTACATAACATCCTCATCACCTTTCTAATGGCTATGAGCTCTGTAGGAATATACTCGTCTTCATTTCTAAATCTGTATCATAGTTTGCTTTTATCTTTATCAATATCACTAAGGATTTATCAGTTTTATTAGTCTATAAAAATAACTTAAAAAAATAACTTTATAGACTAATACATTTTTTTATAGGCCAGATATGGTGGCTCCTGGTGGCTCACACTTGTAATACCAACACTTTGGGAGGCCAAGGCAGAAGGATCACTTCAGGCCTGGAGTTCAAGACTAGCCTAGGTAACACAATGAGACCATGTGTCTACCAAAAAAATATTAGCCACATGGTGGTGCATACCTGTAGTCCCAGCTACTCAGGAGGCTGAGGTAGAAGGATCCTTTAGGTTAAGGAGTTCAAGGTTGCTGTGAGCTACAAATATGCCACTGCATTCTAGCCTGGGTGAGAATCTGCCTAAAAAAAATGTTTTGATCTTCTTTACTCTTTACTTAGTTTGAATTTTTTTTTTTTTGTACTTTAATCATTCCATTGTGATATTATACAGGGTATACTGCTTATGTTTCAAACATTCAAGATTCTCCAGCTGTTTTTCTAATACTGATTGCTAGCTTAATTCCACTGGGGCCAGAGAAAATATTCTGTGGGATTATTTTAAATATATTCAAACATTCTATTTTGGTAAGTGTCCTATACACACATGAAATGAATATGAATTCTATACAGTTACTGAATATATGTTCATTGGATAAAGTTTATTAAACAATGTTCATACATATGCATACTGAGTGCATCTCTGTTTTAGCTATAGTTGAGAGCAATGTGTTCGTCTTCTCCTATGATTGTGGTTTTATCTATTTCCTCTTTTACTGCTTTCTACTTTTTTTACAAGATTAGTCATTTCCAAATGTTTGAAATATCATACCAGTAAAATTATTTCAGACAGGCAAAGGTTTGTTCCTATAGTCTCTCAGTTTTAGTACTAGTGTCACATTGTTTGCTATAGAACTCATTATGTAATTCAGTTCAGCTTCATATTCAGTTATAAATGAGTATTTTAGACAAGTACTTATAAAATATCTTTCTGAAGTTGATTATAAATAAGATAATTTTCAGAATCTGACCCCAATGATTTTTTTTGTTGTTGAAAGCAGAATTTATTGAGAGGACAGAAAAGCTCCCAGATCAGAGGAGGGAGGGACATGCAGGCAGCAACAGTGGACCCTACAGAAGTGGCTATGGTGGCGGGGGCAGCTCCTTCTAAAAAGAGCAAGAAAGCCTGGGAGCGGCTCCAGGTGGTTATTTGTGACAGCCCAAGCGGGGCCAGTTCCTGCGTCTCCCCTGGTGCCTTTCCTGTTTGCCCCAGGGGAGCTGCTTCAGAGACTGCCCGCCTAGGGGACGTCCCCCTACTTGCCTGCCACTTCTCTTGTCTCCCTCTGAAGATGGTCTCGGCCCCACATACACATTTTTGTGTTACAGTCATTGATGGACTCTAATTTTTTTTATTATTACTTGGACCTTGGTCGTTTTTATGCTAGCAAAATGTCTTGTTTTAATTTATGTTTTTTGGGGAGGGAGGGAGTAAACGTGCTGATTCTGTAGCAAAATTGGGGCAGGGGTTGGGATGGGGTGGGGAGGGGGGTACTTTACTTTGTTGTAAGGACTTGAAACTTGTCCTATAGCATTTTCTATGAAACTTACTCGGGTTCCCATGCCTGAAATTTGGAAGCATATGTACAAAAATCATTTTTACATTTTATTTTTAATAAATCATTGTGTTTGATCATATATGTCTAACATTTTTTTCTAGGATCCAGTCCATACCATTTTAAGGGATATTAGTTTAAGATTTTTCGTGTTCATTCCTAATTCTTGGATGTGTATTTAGAGAAAGTTTTAAGAGGTTCTGTGGGGTTTTTTTCCCCATTGCCCTGCTTAGTGGTGTGTTGAATTTTATCCCTTACAGACAAAATTTTTGAAGTGGTGGATGTAGCTTTTAAAAATCTTAACTTTTAAGTTTCTGTACATCCATCTTTGTATTAAGCAATTTGCTTATCATCTTGATATGATTGGTCAATTCTTCGACAGTTTACTTCAAACTATGTACTGTGTAGTTCTAAATAGTTTGTGTTAAGCATTCATATAAACTGTTTAAATCAGCCTGTAATCCCGTGCCTTTGGGAGGCTGAGGTGAGTGGATTGCTTGAGCCTGGAGGTTCGAGACCCGCCTGGGCAGCGAGACCTCATCTCTACAATAAATCAAAAAATTAGCCGGGTGTGGTAGCGCGTGCCTGTAATTCCGGCTACTCGGAAGGCTGAGGCAGAAGGATCGCCGGAGCCCAGCAGGTAGAGGCTGCAGTGGCCGGGAGCAGCCACTGCACTCCAGTCTGGGCGACAGAGTGAGACTCCGACTCAAAAAAAAAAAAAAATTTTTTTTTAAAAGCAGGATTTATTGAGAGGACAGAAATGCTCCCAGAGCAGGAGAGGACCCAAGGGGATTGCCCTGACCCCAGTGATCTTAAGAGGACAGAAAGATGAATAGAGTTTACAACAGTTTAAGCCATGCTCTATCTGCTAAAGAAGCAAAAATTGGACTTTGGGGCTTGCCAAATTGGGCCCTAATGGCTACAGATAGAGCCAGCATGGCCCAGATTCAGAGTGAAGTCCAGCTTCAAATCTTACCAATTCTTGACTAGATTGAGAAGATCTGGGATTGTTAGTGCTCTTGTCCTAAGCACCAGAAAACAAAGGCCCACCTTCCTTGGAGGAAGATAATATCCTAAGGCTCAAATAATCTCTGCATTTTTAATTCTCAAATAGAGACAATTCAATTAAAACTAATCAGGAACATTAAAAAAAGACCACAGCTAAAGGTAAAGAGAAATTACACACAATAGAAACTCATATGTCATTCAATATAGATGCTACATCTAACCATTCTACAGTTACAAAATGTCCTATTTCAAGTAAAAGTTTTTGCCATAAAATATACCTCACTTGATATTTAAAAAGCTACACTGCTTTCTTTTAGTCAGTGTAGTATGCTATCTTTTTTCTTTCTTTTACATTTAGCCCTGTTGTGACTTATATTTATGGTGTCTCAAGTACTCTGACATTGTTTTTTGACTGGATTATTATCAAACAATTATTAAACAATTAAACAGTTGCATAGTAATATAATCTACTATAAGGAATTTTAATATGGACAAGCATAAATAACAGTTGAACAAAAATGGAACAAGTACATAAATATAGTCAACTCATATTCTGTCACCACAAAAATGAGCAACATTTTTACTTAAATTTTTGATATCCTTAATGGCAAAATTAGGTAATCCAAGATTTTTTTTTAATTAAGAGATTTAGATAGATGAGTTCTCAGCCTGTTCTAATTGGAGAAAAGCTGACATAGCTTTATTTGTAGCTTTTACAGAAGACCTACACTGCAATTATTTAAAAAGAGCAAATCATTTAGAAATACAAATATGTTAATTAATAACTAGGAATAAGTGTATACTTCCATATTTCCAGATCTTACTATTCTAGACAAAAAACAATTCTTATTTTTAAAGATTGGTAACTATAAAGATTTAGTTAATTTAAAGCATAGTTAATCACCCATGATTGATTAATTCCTCAACACATAAACACAAACACATGTAAACAATTCAGTTCGGTGCATGAAAAGTAAATGCTCCAAAGTAAACAGAGCTGATAACCACAGTTAAGAAAACAACAAAATCAGAAGGACCTACAATGGAGTCATGTGACTAGCTTACACAAAGAGTCATGGACTTAAATTCTAATCAAAGAGAATGAGTAAGCTCCTGCCCAGACTCAACACTACATCACAGCACTGGAGAGTATGGGAAAGCCTGCTCTCACCACCACTCAGGATTATAAATAGTGCTTTGAAATAGGTGCATATTTTTATTAGAAATTCAAATAGATTTCTCATCACACATGCTTTTGTTATAGCACAAAAGTTACTATTATAACTATAAAAAGTTTTATAATGTATTTCTGGGACCACATGCATTAGATCAGCAAGCTGTAAACTAAAAACAAAGGCTTTTATTATGTTTCTCACATTAACTCATACGTCATTCAATATAGATGCTACATCTAATTCAATATAGATGCTACATCTAATATTAGGCTAATAATACATATTAGTGGATATTAATATATAGATTGTATAATAATATATTTTAAGGACCAAATATGCAGAGATCAGCACCAAACATATTTTTTCTTACTCCGTTAGATGTGTTCAATTTATGTTATTTTTAAATAAAAATGATATTCAACAACAAATAATTGAGGGAAAATATTTAACTTATTTGTATTAGTGGTACATCATTCTAGGAGGTACAGTATTACTTTAAGTTCAAAAGGCCAGAGAGTAGAAACACAAACCCCAATACAACATCATACACGTAAATTAAAACATAAATTTGAGGTGACTCTTCAAATTACATACCTCCTAGATTCATATTCAAGGTTTTTGTCTCTATGAGCATATTCCTCTAATATATGCAAATTTATTTATGAATCATGAATGCATATGTGCTACCAGACTAATTATAGTTATGTATTTTCATTGTATTTATTATATAATTATATTTAAATAACACAAATTTAATAAAAGTTTAAAAGAACAAGTTCTAAGAAACTACTGCCTTATATACTCAAAGAAGAATTATGAGTCTTTCCGATCGAACTCTGATTTATCAAGGATTTACATTAACTTGATAAAACATAATAAATGATGCCCACAGAGCTACTCTCTGACTACTTTCTGGCACACCTGCATACTTCTCTGATCTGTTGAGTTGTGGGTTTACCAAATGTCAATTATATTTATTTTCAATCTAAGTATGATAGTTGTACTTGCTAGGGTAAGTACGTACTTAAGATAGCACTGATATATAAACTGATATGAGTATAAAATAAAGAGTTGTTTCTGTGAAAATCAGGGTGACTACTTTAGAAAAATATGAAAAAGCAAAGTCACCAAAATTTGCTATAGGGCAAAAAGTAATTCTTTCAAGTGACTTTATTCTTTTTCTTTTCTTTTTTTTGAGTTGGAGTCTCATTCCATCGCCCAGGCTGGAGTACAGTGGCACACTTAAAGCCACCCAGTGTCAATCTACTGGACTCCAGCAATCCTTCCACCTCAGCCTTCCAAGTAGCCGAAACTACAGGCACGTGCTACCATGCCCAGCAATTTTTTTGATTTATTGTAGAGACAAGGTCTCACCAAGTTGTCCAGGCTGGTCTTGAACCTGTGGGCTGAGGCAATCCACTTGCCTCAGCCTCCCAAAGTGCTGGGATTACAGGCTGAGCCACCGAGCCTGGCCAACTTTATTCTTTATCATAATATTGGTATTATTATTTTGAAGCTATTATACAAATGGAGCTAAAGCAAATTTGTAACATGCTAATGTCATTTTAAACAGATTTTCAACATAACAGAAAAAATACACAAATATCAAAAGTGCTCAGCCTGTAATCCCAACGCTTTGGGAGGCCAAGGTGAGGGGACTGCCTGAGCCCGTGGGTTCGAGACCTGCCCGGGCAACTTGGTGAGACCTTATCTCTACAATAAATCAAAAATTAGCCAGGCGTGGTAGCGCGCACCTGTAGTTCCAGCTACTTGGAAGGTTGAGGTGGAAGGACCACTGGAGCCCAGCAGGTGGAGGCTGCGGTGGTCAGGAGCGTGCCACTGCACTCCAGTCTGGGCGACAGAGTGAGACTCCAATTCAAAAAAATATGTATATATATATATTTTGTTAAAAATAAAATACATATTTAAGAATATGTAACTTAGGTTCTCATCACAGAAAAGGCTCAAATTATCAATCTACTAGTGTAAGGGTGCCCAAATCCCAGGTCATGGATGGGTACCAGTCTGTAGCCTGTTAGAAAGTGGGCCACACGGTAGGAGGCAAGCACAGGCCGAGCGGAGCACCACCTTCTGTCAGATCAGTGGTGGCATCAGACTCTCCCAAGAATGAGAACCTTATTATAAACTGCACATGCTAGAGATCTAGGTTGTGTGCACCTTATGAGAATCTAATGTCTGATGATCTCTGCCCTATCCTGTCCATGGAAAAATTGTCTTCAGCGAAACTAATCCCTGATGCCAAAATGGTTGGGGACTGCTGTACTAGTGCCCAATAAACTATGATTTCTAAACACCATCTTCTACTAAAAGTAACCAGGATGGCCTTGCAGAAACACCTAATTTTTGGTGTGGGGAGTGAAATGTTCAAGATGAGCCTAGAACATATTCTTTATTTCAAAGCAAAGAAGCTGTCAAAGACTTGGGACACAGAAGCCAACTTGAAAGATTCTAAGACAGTCCACTCTGCTGGCATGCCATCTATCTTCTAGGACTTTTTTTCCCCAGTGTCTTTTACAGGATCCTTGTTCTGCCTCTGGCTAATAAACACTGGAGTTTTTTTAGAATTCTATCCAGGACTTATTTTTGTTGCCATTCTGTTTCTGTTGCATTTCCTTGAATCAGCTTTTTGACGGACAGATTTTCAATACAAGGCATCCCTATTGTTAACACAATGAGTCCCTGAAAAAAAATCATGTTTTATAAAACTGCACAGAGCTTAAAGGAAAAGCAGAGTTGAAGCAATTGCTCAGAACCTGAGCAACTTTATAACTATAGTGCTAACAGAAACTATAAGTGGTCCTGGGGACTCCATTTGAACCATCTGCTCAGGCAGTGCAGTATGAGCAAAGACTGCCAGATGATATTTAAAATACACAAAGGGAGCCGGGCTTGGTGGCTCAGCCTGTCATCCCGCGCCTTTGGGAGGCTGAGGTGAGTGGATTGCCTGAGCCCGCAGGTTCAAGACCCGCCTGAGTAGCGAGACCTCATCTCTACAATAAAATCAAAAAATTAGCCGGGCGTGGTAGCGCACGCCTGTAATTCCGGCTACTCAGAAGGCTGAGGTGGAAGGATCACCGGAGCCCAGTGGGTCGAGGCTGCGGTGGCCGGGAGTGGCCACTGCACTTCAGTCTGGGCGACAGAGTGAGACTCCAACTCAAAAATAAATAAATAAATAAAATACACAAAGGGAAGAAAAGCAATATCTTAACTGGAGCAGGATGGGCAGGTGTGAGCCAAAGTGGGTAAAATACAGCTAAGAGCCAATGAGGTTGTCATTAAGCACCCCAAGTACTGAGAGCTGGGGGTTGACCTTATGGCAGAAGATGCCCCAGGTGCAGGCATTTATTTTCTTCATAGCACAACTGAGCTAAGCACTTTTTCCTGTCTAGCTGAAAGTTATAAATCCATTCCCAATAACCTACCTTCCCTTGCCTACCAAAAAACCGCATAGGAAGCAATATGACTTTTGCATTTTCTAACATTATTCCCCAGTTATTATGAATTAATTCATAGTACAGAAGCATTTACTGTAGAGCATACTGTACCTAAATGAGCACAAAATCATACTTCTTGCCGAGGCAGCAACCTGAGTTTCAGACCTATACAACCAGCAGAACATTTCTGTTCAGAAAAAACATACCACACGGACAGCCCACAGGCACCCACACTTAACAAGCTCAAAATCAAACTCCTCTCTTTACCCTTCCCAGCCCAATCCACAGCCAGTCTTCTTCCCAAATCATGGTGAACACCACCACCTCCTTCCATGGCCCAGCCTAGAAACCTGGAATTCACCCTTCTCCCCTTACTCCCTACTTACAATCCATCATCAAATCCCACCAAGTCCCCTAAATAGCTCTCTTAAATCTAACTAGCTTACTGCCCCTTCATTCCCTCTACCCCACAGTTTCTCAGCTGGATCCCTACAATACCTTCCTAAATAATCTCTTTACCTTCAATCCTACCCGCTCCCACCTGTTCTTCCCATGACAGAGTTGTCTTTCTAAACTGCACTCCTGTTCTAGTCAACACCCCTGCCAAAAGCACCTAAATGGCTCTCCACATGAATCTCAGGATCATCTACTCCTCAATTCTTGCATGAGAGAACTGATCTGGCTTCTTACTTACCTCCCTGGCCTCTGAATTTAATCCCTATCTCCTCCACACTCCAAAGCTTAGGTGCACTGAACTTCCCTCCAAGATGTACTCCCTCTCATCTTACCTTCACTTATCTCTCACTCACACACTGCCCTTCAACGCTGGATCACCCTATACAACTGAGCCCACCACACTGGATTCCTCCACTGCTCCCAAGTGGTTCCACCTGGCTAGCTGCTCCTTCTTTAAATCTCAGCTTAAATATAACTTCCTCCCTTCCTCTGTGATGCTTCCCTACACTACCCTCATCACCAAGCCCCCACACATACACAGGTGAGGCTGGTATTCTTCAATGTATTTCTAGACCACCCTATATTTGGCTGTTTGGAAAATAAGCTCCATGAAAAAAGAAAACACGTCTACCTTGTTCACTATTTTGGTCCCAGAGCCTAACTGGTGTCTAGCACATAGTAGGCATCCAATAAGCTTTGCTGCTTGGGTAAAAACAGTTGAGAACAATCTCAAATAATGGCTGAAGTCATTAAGAACTTTTAGTTAGTTTTAAAGCTCACACATTTATATATCCCCGGGGAATGAACTCTTTTACAGGTCTTTTCTTCATTTTCTTCTCTATGAAATAGTTTGATGCCTCAGTGAGAAAGATAACCCTCTAGACCCCAAATCATCCACTCTAATACTGTGGGGGTAGAACAAAGGCAGAATAGGAAAGGCACAGGGGAAGAAGGGCCTACCACTTGAAATAGAACTTAGGGCACTTTCACAATTAAAAACTAAATGACCCAAAAACTTTACAAATATGACCACAGGAAATGGCCAAGAGCAAAGGAAAAGAACACCCTATAGATCTGAAAATCTGCAAGTCTGTGAAAGTTACCAAGATTTTATGACTACATAATATTCCATCATGTAAATGTACCACGTTTTCTTTATCCAGTCCACTTTCAATGGGCAGCATGGTTGATTCCATGTTTTTGCAATTGTGAATAATTCTGCAATAAACATGTGTGTGCAGGTATCTTTATTGTAGAGTGATTTGGGTTCCTCTGGGTATATTTCCAGAAGGGGATTGCTGGGTCAAATGGAAGGTCGATTTTCAGATTTTTTAGAAATCGCCATACTGCTTTCCATAGAGGTTATACTAGTTTATGTTCCCACCAACAATGTAGAAGTGTTCCCTTTTCCCCACATCCTCTCCAGCATCTGTTGTTTTTTGAGTTATTGATGATGCTGGATGGAATTAGAGTCTATAATACTCAGTGATTTATCACAGAAACAAAGATCTGAGTACCACATATACTCACTCATAAGTAGACCTTGAACATTTATCATAAAACCATAAGAAAGGGATTGGCAGTAGTGGGACACTACCAGCAGAGGAGGGGGGCACATAACATCAATAAGAGTACTCACACTTTACCTGTATGATGACAACGTATGTACCTAGCTCTCATTTGTATCCCATTTAAAAAATAAAATAATCTAAAAAGAAAAAGAAAGTTACCATGACTACCTATCCTCCAAGGAAGGCAAAGTTCTACTTTCCAGAACTCAATAACTTAAAGTGGGGATGGGGTAGGAGTGGCAGTGAAGCCAAGTTCTTGGTAAGAAAATGAAAGCACTCCCCTATTCTGTACTTAGATATATCCCTGGCCTAAAGAGTAGGGAGAAAGGGTGCAGAAGGTAGAGAACAAAGGGTTTCATATAATAAGACAGACAAGTGGTGAGACACCATTTACAGACCACCTGCGGCAGATAGCCAAGCAGCACAGAAATATCTGCTGGAGGACAATTCATTATATCTCAAAAAATTAATATAACCCAGTACTTATCTGTGGAAAAGAAACCTGTGCATTAAGAAACTCAATGAACCCAAACATTTACTATGAGAGATTCTGCAACTAAAAGCAATCCTAACCCTCCCCTAATAAGATAGAAGGAAATCTAAGAGAACCTCTTGGGGGACAGGGGAGATCTGCCTATCAAGACAAAGAAGACATTCATCCACACTTAGGGAGAGTTCAATAGTGAACACAGAAAAAAACCGAATGCATGTAAACACATAACCTGCACACTTAGAAACCCAAAGAGAATTTCCCTCTATTTTTCCTTTCACAGCTCCTGCTGTGTTACCAGTATTCCACAGTCTTAAAGGAAGTTCTTTTCATATCTGAGCGTTTTAAAATTACGTTTTTCTTTTTTAAAGAGATTTAAACATCATGGGTGGATGGGAAGAAGTGTACCAAAAGGAACCTAAATGAACTCAAAAGTTTCTCTAAAAATCATCTTTAACTTAGTTAATAAAATTATTTCATCTCTTCTTTCATAAGCTGTCAGGTTCCATTAAGTAAAAAAAAGACTGCTAAGAAAAACTCAGCACTCTTATTTAATTTGAAAATGGTTTCTCAAAATGTCATAGTCAACTGTCACTAACAGCTAAAGCGGAATATCTTTTTTTTTTGAAACAGGGTCTCACTCTGTCACCCAGGCTGGAATGCAGTGGCACAGTCCTGGTTCACTGCAGCCTCGACCTCCTGGACACAAGCAATCCTCTGTTTCAGCTCCCAAGTAGCAGGGACTACAGGCATGTGCTGCCACACCCAGCGAATTTTTTATTTTTTATTTTTGTAGAAATGAGGTCTCACTATGGTTCCCAGACTGAGCTCAAGTGATCCTCCTGTCTCAGCCTCACAAAGTGCTGAATTGTAAGTGCTGGGTATGAGCCACCACACCTGGTCATGGACACATTTTAAAATTGAAAAAAAGTTCCTATTATGTCCAACAGACCTTTGCAATATATTAACATAAATCAATCTTTGAGTATTCATTATTTTTATTTTAAAAAGGACATGTTTCCAATGACATTCATCAGTGGCTAAACAATCTGATTCAGTAGCTCCCATTTAACTGAGCACTAGTTGGTTTTCATGTGGGTAGTTTATATCCCAATGAAGTCACTTGGATATTGCTCACTGCTTTTATTCCAGTCCAATTCCCCCTTCTCTATTCATTAGAACATGGCCTCTCTAAAATATACATTAAAGCTTTTAATTTCTCATTATTGGTTATGTAGGGGAGGAACCCTTCTGACTTATTTTGTTGTTGTTGTTGTTGTTACCCCATGACAAAATAGATCAACAAGAGAAAAACAGCAGTTTCTTACATGTATACCTCATGTATATTCAAGGAAAACTGAGAATTCCCCAGAAAGGTGGCCTAAAACTTTAGCTTTTATAGCATCTTCACCTAAAAACAGAATGCAGGGGAAGGTGACCAGAAAAAAAAAGAATGGCATACAAGAGGAAAGTCTGTTTTGCAGATGTAAGTAGGTATCTCCATTGATAGGCAACTCTTGTGATTCAGTCATTCTTCCCTTCCCCAGAGAGGGAGACACCCTTGCAAGTAGAGATCTCCTTCACAGAGATACATTTATCTTACACAAGGGTAACTTGTGCTATTTTCAGGGATTCTCCTGTGTCTGCTGCTTTTCAAAATAATATGCTCAAAATCATCCTTATGCCAAAGTGACATATTTGGGGTGGCAAATTCTGATCTTTTGCTAGCAGCATCTTACAGGTACTCTGAGAAACACAAAAACAATACCATAGTCCACCCCTATTTTGAGTTGGCTGCGGGGGAAGCCAATTTCATTTCTATTGTAAAATGCAAGAAGGAGGGAAAGGAGGGAGAAAGAATAAAAGATAGGGAGGGAAGAAATGAAAACATTCTTTACATCCAGTTCTGTACATATGTGAAATAAAAATGAAAAGATTTTCTTCTAGTCTATATCTACTTTAATTAATTTTAATTTTTAAATAAATTTGCCTTTCTGTTCATACAAGGGATCTTCAAAAAGTTAATGGAAATGTGTGCTATGAAAAAGCTATTCATGGACTTCACTTTTTTTTTTTTGGCATATCTGAACAGGATGTAGCTTGAGGCACTAAGAAGGGTAAGATATTGGTTTGAAAAGAGTCCCTATCAGAGCAACATGAATTCTGCTAAAATTGCAGCAACAATTTTATGATGAAGCTTGGGCGGAAGAATGGTGAAATCACTGATGTGTTACCAATGTGGTATGAGGACAATGCCCCAAATAAATCAGTTTACAAATAGATAACTCATTTTAAGAAAGCACAAGACAGTGTTGAAAATGAAGCTCACAGAAACTGATGGATCACATCAATTTGTGAGGGAAAAAAAATCATCTTGGTCATGTCTGAATTCAAAATGACCAATGATTAACAGCAAAAACAATAGCCAATACCACAGACACCTCAACTGGTTTAGTTTACATAATTCTGATTGAAAACTTTAAACTGAACAAATTTTCCACTTAGTGGGTGCCAGAACCATTGAACCCAGATCAGGTACAGACAAAAACGTAGCTTTTTTGAGAAAGCAAGAGTTTATTAAGAATACAGAAAAGCTCCCAAGCAGGATAGCACCCGAAAGATAGTTGCCCTTTTTTTTAAAGAAAAACATAGCTTTTAACAGAAATTTAAAATGAGCAGGACCAAGATTCTAAAGCATTTATTTGAAGAACTGTAACAGAAGATGGAACGTGGCTTTACCAGCACCATTCTGAAAACAAAGCACAATCACAGCAGTGACAACCGAGAGGTGGAAGTGGTCCAGTCAAATCACAAGTGACTAGTCAAGAGCAAAGTTCGTGGCAAGTTTTTGGGGGTGTGTAAGACATTTTGCTTGTTGACTTTCTGGAAGGCCAAAGAAAAATAAAATCTGCTTATTGTGAGAGAGTTTTGAAAAAGTTAGCCAAAGGACTTAGAAGAAAAATACCCAGGAAAGTTTCACCAGAGAAACCTCCTCCACCAGGACAATGTTTTTGCTCATTCCTCTCATCAGACAAGAGCAATTCTGAGAGAGTTTTGATAGGAAATTTACTAGGCATCCACCTTATGGTCCTGATTTGGCGCCTTCTGACTCCTTGTTTTCTAATTGATATAGTTTGGATACTTGTCCCCTCCAAATCTCATATTGAAATTTGATCCCCAGTGACAAAGGTGGGCCTAGAGAAAGGTGCTTGGGTCTGGGGCAGAACCCTCATGAATGGCTTGGTGCTATTCTCTTGGTAACAAGTTCTCCCTCTACTAGTTCACAGAAGAGACAGCTATTTAAAAGAGCAGGCACTTTCTCTCTTGCTCCCTTCTCTTGTCATGTGATATGCCAGCTGCCCTTCCCCTTCCACTATGATTAGAAGAACTTCCCTGAAGCCCTCACCAGATGTAGATGCTGGCACCATGCTTCTTGTATTGTCTGCAAAACGATGAGCCAAATAAGCCTATTTTTAAAATAAATTACCCAGTCTCAGGTATTCATAGCAATGCATACTAATCTTTAAAAAAACCTGTAAAGCACACCCACTTTTATTCAGTTAATAATGGAGGAAAGACTGCATTGACATGGCTAAATTCCCAGAACTTTAGTTCTTTAGGGATAGATTAAATGGCTGGTATAATCACCGACAAAAGTGTCTTGAACTTGAAGTTTATGTTGAAAATATAGTTTATATTTTTATTTTCTTTTAATTCTATTTTTCCACAATGGAAGTCCTTTCATATTAGCTTGAGAAAATGTGATCTCAGATTGTTTGATATACAGGGCAAAAGAAAAATTTGTCTTTCCCAAAACAGAATGAACTATTCTTTTAAATATATATTCACTGGCCAGGCTTGGTGGCTTAGCCTGTAATCCCAGCACTTTGGGAGACTGAGTCGAGTGGATTGCCTGAGCTCGCAGGTTTGAGCAGCTTGGCCTTGTTTCTACAATAAATAGAAAATTAGTTGAGCATGGTAGCATGTGCCTGTAGTTCCAGCTACTTGGAAGGCTGAGGCGGAAGGATAGCCAGAGCCTAGCAGGTCAACAATGGGGTGGCCGTGAGCGTGCCACTGTACTCCAGCCTGGGCGACGGAATGAGACTACAACTAAAAAATAAATGAATATAATAAATAAATAAATATTCATTTAAAAACTATTTCTCTTTTAGAAACACTGGAATGACATAATTTTGATCAACTATGCAGAGAACTACTCAGTAACATTCACTTTTATTTTACCTTATAAAAAAATACTGTAACAAAAAAGAAAGAGGGGGAAAAAGCAAGCTCTGTGGCGCCATCTTATGTATTGTATAAGTATTAAACAAAATTCTTTCTTAATTTTTTTTCTTCAAGGGAAATTCCAGGTACCTATATAGCCCCAGAAATAAATAACTTGTTAAACAAGAACAAAATAGTAGCCCAAAACAATAGCCAGGCAAGGTGGCTTACACCTGTAATCCCAGCACTTTGGGAGACTGAGGTGAGAGGACTGCTTGAATAACAAAGTGAGACTTTGTCACTATAAAAAGTAAATAAATAGCCGGGCTCGGTGGTTCAGCCTGTAATCCCGCATCTTTGGGAGGCTGAGGTAAGTGGATTGCCTGAGCCCACGGGTTCGAGACCCGCCTGGGCAGCGAGACCTCATCTCTACAATAAATCAAAAAATCAGCCAGGTGTGGTAGCGCATGCG
>NW_007232919.1:12143-39748 GCF_000164805.1 Carlito syrichta | reverse complement strand
CAGCAGGTCGAGGCTGCAGTGGCTGGGAGCGGCCACTGCACTCCAGTCTGGGCGACAGGGTGAGACTCCAACTCAAAAAAATAAATTAATTAATTAATAATAATAAATAAATAAATAAATAAAATATCCTGGTGTGGTGGCACATACCTGTAGTCCCAGCTAACTTGGGAGACTGAAGTGGAAGAATGGCCTGAGCCCAAGAGGTCAAGGCTGCAGTGAGCTGTGATCCTGCCACTGCACTCCAGCCTGGGTGACAGAGTGAGTTCTTTACTCAAAAAAAAATCAAACCGAAAAAAAACACAAAAAAACCCTAAACACATTAGCCAAGAAATGTAAAGTTCCAGAGATGCTTGTTTTCCCTATAGAAACTAAAGACATCCTAATATAAGTCCCTGAGTTGTCTTTCAGAGGCTCAGATCTCCTCAGAGGACCCTCACCAAATGGATCCGCTGGCAGGTAGACTTCAGATAAGGGGAAATTGAAGACTTAACTGACCACAATTCCTTCTAAGTTTCTTCATGAGGGGCCTGGAGGGAGTCATACCCCTGAGCCAGTTAACATTTTTTCTGTAGACCCCAAACTTTTAAACAAAGCTTCTCTTCCTTAACCAATTGCAAATCAGAGATCTCTGAATCCACCTGCAAACCGTAAGCCCTCACTTCAAGATATCCCCCCCCTTTAGGCCAAAACCAACATGGAACCTCCATGTATTGATTGATGACACTGCCTGTAGCTTCTGCTTTTCTGAAATTTACTCCTACCATTAAAAGCCCTGTCCTGTAAGCCATCGGGGAGGTCAGAATTTGAGCAGTAGCTTGGTTTTACTTGTTGCCTTGCAAAGAATGCCTTCCTTTCTATTGCTGCAAAAAAAACCTCAGTGTGCATATCTAATTTTACTGCACAGGCAAGTGGACTCCAGTTCAGTTCTTTATAGAACTCCCACATTTACAGGTATTTGTTATTAGTAACAGCCCTACTTTTCAGTACCAAGTTTCTTAGTCCTGCTGAGAAACTGCAGGACTTTATGCTGCTATAACAGAATGCCACAGACTGGGTAATTTATGAAGAAAAGAGATTTATTTAGCTCAAAGTTCTGTAAACTGGAAATTTCAAACTTGGGAGGCTGCATCTAGCAGTTTCTGATGAAGGCCTCATGCTACATCAAAACATGGCAGCAAAATAGAAAGGAACTTGTATGGGCGAAAAGGGCAAAGAATGAGGGATAACTTTGCTTTATAACAACCTGCTCTCGCAGAAACAAATCCATTTCTGCAAGAACTAAGCCAGTCTTGCCCGGAAGATATTAATCCATTTAACAAGCTAATTGCCTCTTAAAGGCATGATCTTCCAATACCTCTACATTGAGGACCAAGCCACAACACGAGTTTTGGTGGGTACAAACCATATTCAAACCACAGAAGTTTGTAAATGAGACAAGAAAAGTTTAGCCTTCAAAACCAAGATACATACAAAATCCCACTATAAAAAAAGAGCCTGTTAACTTTCAGTCTATTTTACCCTTTCAAGATGTTTCTAATTTAGAGGAGAATTGTTTAAATAAAGAATTACACACTGTGCATACCTAGTTATTATGGGAAAACTAAAAAAGGGCATGATAGTCCTTGCCCTTACAAACTAATATATTTGGGGAGATAAGATATATTATAAAGTAACTAACAATAAAGTACAAATGCCAAATTTAAAGTACTGGTGGAAAACACTGACTCAATGGAAGAAGAAATCACATCTAATGTAGTACAGGTTGGGCATCCCAAATAAAAAACTCAAAATCTGAAAATTTCCAAAATCCAAAACTTACATGAGGCTCAAAGACAATGCTCATTAGAGCATTCTGGATGTCAGATTTTCAGATCTGGGATGCTCAACTGATAAGTAATGCAAATAATCCAAAATCTGGAAAAATCTGCAATCCAAAACACTTCTAGTCCCAAGCATTTCAGATAAGAGATATTCAGCCTGTAGTGTTCATTATTGTCAAAAAAGAGGGTAGAACATCAGTCTTGAAGAATGCATATAGGTAAGAAGTCCTGATGGGGAAAAAAGACACAAGTTTCTTTGGGGGGGAGAGATAGAGGAGCTGATAAAATAACATAAAACAAACTTTCTCAGGTGTCCCTAACCGGAACCACAGATCACTTCAAATGTATGACTATTTTCTCAATTCTCCCAAGAATAGTACATAACTCGTACCATTCTGAAAGCACAGGACAGAAACAGGAGAAAATTCACTAATGCAATGGATGACTTAGAACAATAGTTCACAAACAACATGGCTCAGAGTCGCTTGAAGAGCTTGTTCAAACAGATTGCTGGGCCCAGCCCTTAGAATTTGACTCTGGAGTGGTACCCAAGAATGTGTATTTTCTAACAAGTTCCCAAGTACTTCTAATGCTGCTGTTACAGGGAGAGAATCTTGAAAACCATTGCCTTAGAGCACTAAGACTTTAACTCTGGTTAAGAAAAGTTAATAGCAAGCATATCTTAATTTGAAAGTCATTTATGTGCTTTACAGTAAATTTAAAATACAAGCTAGAAGGAAAAAGCAGCATCACCTTTACTTCTCCTATTCAAGACAGCATTATCTTGATATGTTTTACTGCAGTCTTTTTTTTTTTTTTAAGAACTAAATGTAACACTCATGGCTGTTACATATGTAGGAATGCATGCAAACACTACACTAACCTATCCATGCCAGGGGACTATGCATTGGTGAGATATGCTAGAGCAAGGATTCTCAAGTTTCTATAAAAAGACGAAGGTTCTGCCCTCTGAGAGCACCAAGTCGCCAATTCTTTCAAAACAAAGCTAGTCTTGAGTTATAATTTTGAGTGATCTCTTATATTTTCAACAGTTAGCAATATATTTTTCAAGCCCATTCATTTTCTGAAAAAAATTTTTTTTACATTTATGCTAAATGACAATTTATTTGGTAGAAAACTCTTGTGTCTTAACTACCACCTGGCACTTTGTGTACAGGCAATTCTAAAGCCAGATTTCTGCTTTGTATGTCACCTGTATCCACCATAATTCCTTTGCCTTGGCTCCTAAGCCTGAACACATACAGCTGATTTTCTTCTTAAAGCCTGTAATTAAAAAAAAATTAACCTAAGTTTTTATCTAGGTGTGTGTCTCTTTTTCACAGATTTTATCTGAAATCACCCTTTAATTGTATTTACCTAAGGTTGGGAGTTTTTGTTTTTACTTAAATTTTTCAAAAGTTATCTTTAATTCTATTTATCATTTCTATACCAAGTGTTTGAGTTATTTTCAATGGAGTATTTATTATTCCTTTGTTGGGTTCCCAGTATCTTTTTTTCATAGTCATTACATCAAAACATTCTTTCTCATTATTTATTTAATATTTTTCTTTTTTTGAATGTTTTATGAGAGCTTCCTAAGTTTGTCCTCCACAAATACAATCTCACTAACAATAATATTAAATTCAATTCTTTCTAATCTATTGCCTTTAAAGTGGAATCTCAGCTTTACTATTGTATTTTAGTTCCTAATCATCCTCCCTAATGTTATCTGTTCCTCTTTTTCAGTCTGTAGCCCTTTCATCTGAGTTTGCTGCCTTCTTTTGGGGTTTCTTTCCGGTCTTACTGGGCCCACATTTACTTTTTACACGCTACTGGGTATGCCCATTGTTTTTGTTTTCATTTTTCACATTCACATGGCAGTTCTTCCTTCAACACTACAGATTATTTCCCTCCCCCTTATTCTGCAGTCTTTTTTTCATAGAGCCTTTATTTTCCCCATGTTAACTCTTCCTTGACAAAATACAACCAACCCATGCTCAGGATCTGTCAAAAAGCAGAGAAGTACAGATTGCCCTTACCAGTGAATTGTACTTCCCCAAATGATGTGCAACTCCCGGTGCCCAAGAAGTTTCATTTCAGATGGCTCTACTAGAACAAACAGGGGACTTCATGTATTCCAAATAACTAAGTCTCTAGAACATTGAACAGGGGAAAGTTCTGAAAGTCCACCTTTGGGGTCTTACTACCTATCTACCTAGGTGCTACCTGCTTATTGTTAGAGTTCAGAAAATACTACCCAAAAACATGCCCAGTTCCTTGAAGGCCACTCTCTGACTTTCCCCCACCTTTCTGTAGGAGAGTCAGCCATAAAGAAATTCTCAGACCTATCTTTCCTAAAAGTACATCATTAAACCCTCATGTGACAAGTGTGCTGCCTTATACTTGGAGGAAAGGAATGTTACACAGAGAGGCCAAGAAGAATCTGAGCAAAAAGGCCTAAGTTCTACCCATGAATTACCTCTGGATCACACCCTTTTGTCCAATCATATTTCTACATGACTGTTCATTATTTATCTAAGCACAAAAATCCAGTTTTCCCTGGGTTCATTTCTGAAGGCTCCCATGTCATATAAAACATTGACTAAATAGATTTGTTATGCTTTTCTCTGGTTAATCGGTCATTTGTTACTAGCGGTATTGGCCATGACCTTTGCATTGGGTAAGGGAAATATACTACTTTTTCTCTCCTTCACTGCCCTTCTAGGATCAGTTCAATTCATCATCTTCTCCAGGCAGTTCCTTTCTCCTTATGAAGACCCATTCTGACCCCTTACTTCCTTCAAGGCTTGTTTTTGTTACAGTCGGTGCCATATAATTTACCACTTGTCCTGTAATTATTGCATGTTTTCTTCAACTCCACATCAAATTATTTAAGGCAGTTACATATTAGACTACTTTGTATTAGCACAGAGGCAAAATAAATATTAGTCAACTGGTAGATATGCAGTTATAGAGAACTTCACAAACACTGCCAATAAGGTGAAATTTTGTACAGTAGGTACAGTTTAGGCAACCAAATCCCCAATATTGAGAGTATAATAATTAAAAAAAGCACCCCAGTTTCTCTTCTGAAGCTGTTGGAAGCAATCAATTTATTTGTAAGCAGAAAATAGGCTCTCTCTCTCTATATATATATATTTTTTAAAGATTATGCAGTTTGCTTAAAAAAGCTTATAAAAAAGTTTTTAAAAAGTTACAACAGCATATAACATAATTAAGAATATAAACTACTAATTTGAGTTGAGAAAATCTAAAAGTGTTATAAGCAAATATTATATCCCAAATCTGCCACTTTCCAAAATCCACATAATTTTGTTAAGGGGGTCTACTGTATTGTATTCATCACCTCACTTCTATTTAATATTATTAACTTATTTTTAACACAACTCACTCATATTAATAATCAGAGTAAAAGTCTACTTACCCCACCCATTGTAATTCCATGAATAAGTGCAATATAAGGTTTCTTGCAAGAATCTAAAAAGAAACAGAGCTGTAGTTTTAGTTGCAAAGTTTAAAATGCATTCACTTTTTCTTAAAAAAATCACATATATAAACTCTCAAGATTTTCCCTAGGAAGTTTTTGCAAGAAATATCAAAGAGGACTAAACATATGACTTGTAAATTATATAATTTTTTAAATGTCAACTCAAACACAATCCTAATTGTCTATCATTTAACAATTCAGCCTTCAATTTGAAACAAATGAAAGACAGAGCTGGGCACAGTGGCTCACACTTGTAACCTAGCACTTTGGGACACTGAGATGGGAGGATTGCTTGAGGTTAATTAGGAGTTCAAGAACAGCCTGGGAAACAGTGAAATTCCATCTCTACAAAACATGTTTTAAAAATTAGTCAAGGGTGGTGGTCCATGCCTATAGTCCCAGTTACTCCAGAAGCTGAGGCAGGAGGATCACTTGAGCCTAGGAGTTCAAGGTTACAGTGAGATATGACTGCACCACTGCACTTCAGCCTGGGCAACAAGCGAGACATAGTCTCTTTAAAAAAAAATAAAAAAAAAAAGAAAGCCTTTTATAACTCAGCTATAGAGAAATATAATTAACATTTACCTTACAAGCCACTGATGTTTATGCTTGTAGTTGTACTTTAAAGCAGGGATCCCCATCCACGGACCGGTGGCCTGTTAGGAACCAGGCCACATGGTGAACTTTCATCTGTATTCACAGCTGCTCCCCTTACTGCCTGAGCTCTGCCTCCTGTTAGATCAGTGGTAGCATTAGATTCTCATATGAGTGTGAACCCTATTGTGAACGTAAATGTGAGGGAACTAAGTTGCACATTCCTTATGAGAATCTAATACCTGACAATCTGAAGTGGAGCCGAGGTGGTGATGCTAGCACTGGGGAGCGGCTGCAAATACAGATTGACATTAGCAGTGAAGTTTGACTACACAGAGACCATAATAAATTGCTCACAGACTCATATCAAAACCCTACCAGTGAGTGGCAAGTGAACTGATTACTTCAATTGTACAGCTGCATCTGGTGGCAGGCTTTAAGTCAGAAACAGATATTTATTTTAGACCACACAAGGTCCACCCATTATTTTGTTTACCACATCCTTCTCAACCTTTTTTATAGTGAGTTGTACAGTTATTTCATTATATGTCACAATGTAAAAATAATAGAAATAGAGTGCACAATAATGTTATGCACTTGAATCCTCCCAAAACCACCCTCCCAACTCCAGTCCATGGAAAAACTGTCTTCCACAAAAAAAGTTCCTAATGCCAAAAAGGCTGGGGACCACTGCTTTAAAGAACACATTTGTTTTCTATACATTTAAAGAAGTATCTGGATACATATGGAGAAGTACAGCCCACAGGAAAAAATCATGGCCTGAGAGTTACGATGACCCAGATTCTCGTCAACAGCCATACCACTCAGACCACACCACCCTGATCACACCTGGTCTTGTCTAATCTCAGAAGAAGACCGAGATTCTTGTCTCAGCTGTACCATCAAACTCAAATGGGCATTAAATGAAAAACATATGAGCTATATATGACATATTCACATCAGATATATGTATTTCATACAAATTTTCTCATCTACAAAATGATAAGACAAAATATGGTCAGGTGTGTCTTCAAGCTCAAAAATTTTGTTAATCATACAAACTTTTACTGTTTTCTCTTTCCTTTTTAGTTTCTCCTCTGAGAAGGTGAGTTGCTCAGAGCACAACAAAATGTAAATCACCAAGCCCCTATTACAACTTTTGCCAATATTACTCCTTACCAAAGGTCAATATAAAACTGTAGAGTTGTGATCCATCTAACAACTGTGTAAGTATTCCCAATTCGCTAATCAACCACCAAAGCACAACTCAAATCACACTTTCACAAGGATTTTTCGTGCCCTCAGTTCTGATCTGTAGTTCCCCAGAAACTATGGAAAAGAATTTATTGATTGTGATAGAGACATATAAATATACACACTCCATTTCAGCTATAGATCTATTTTAGATATAAAATATTAGATGCTAATTGATACAAGATATAAAGTCAAAATCTTTCAAATTCTTTACTAACTATATCATTACAGTGTACAGAAATTAAACTTTGAAATGTACAGAAATTATACTTTTTCTCTGCATGCTAATGTTTTTCCAAATTATTTTTTCAAATTGCCTAGAAATATATTTAGTATAAAACTACACTAATATAGTAGTAACTAGCCATATGTAGTCATTTAGATTAACATTAATATGATTAAATACAATTTAAAATTTAGTTTCTTCGTCACACTAGCCACATCTCAAGTGCTCCAACAGCCACATGTGGCTAGTGGCTCTCATATCAGACAGCACAGGTACAGAATATTTTTATCACTCAGAAAATCCTACTGGGCAGTGCTGGTATGTAAAATATTTGAATTAATAAAATATTCTAAGTAAACTTGATAAGTGGAATTTTAGGATTTAAAGGACTAACAGATATCCATTCAATTTTGCTCACTGAGCTAAAATGGGAATGAGTATCCTTTCCCTACTCCTACTTCATACTGGAAATTCTAAAAAAAATAATTCTAAATGTATATCCAAGACCAAAGCCAACCAAGGGAAATTCCCAAGTACCAGAAACAAATAAGAAACTCAAAGTCAAGTTGAGTGGAAGCTACAGCTAAAGATTACTCTGTGTGTGTGTGTGTGTGTGTGTGTGTGTGTGTGTGTGTGTGTGTGTGTGTGTGTGTGTTTGTGTGTTGGGAGTTGGGGATAAATATCTTATGTAATCAGCAAACTGCATAAAATCTCAAGTTAACAGGAGCTATTCCATTTAGAAAACAGGACTAGAAAATCCCCATTCACTGTCTCAGGAATTCTATAAGATGGCTTTCCCCTGTCCAGAAAAAAAGAAAAAGTCTGAGAAAGTGGATGCTTGAGCACTAGCTATCAACAACTAAAACAGACAAAAAGAAAACATTCCTAACAAATATGAAATAGAAGCAATGTCCTTAACTTGGTTTAAAAAAAAATCCACAAAAAGAGCTATACCTAAGTGTGAATTTTTTTTTTTTCTTTTTTTGAGTTGGAGTCTTACTCTGTCGCCCAGACTGGAGTGCAGTGGCCGATGCTGGCCACTGCAGCCTTGACCTGCTGGGCTCCGGCAATCCTTCTGCCTCAGCCTTCTGAATAGCCAGAATTACAGGCGCACGCTACCACGCCCTGCTAATTTTTTGATTTATTGTAGAGATGAGGTCACGCCTGCCCAGGCGGGTCTCAAACCTGCAGGCTCAGGCAATCCATAAGTATGAAATTTGAAAGCTTTCCCATTGACATCAAGAATAAGGCCGGGTTCAGTGGTTCAGCCTGTAATCCCGAGCTTTGGGAGCCCAAGGTGAGTGAATTGCCTGAGCCCGTGGGTTCGAGACCCGCCTGAGCAACTTGGTGAGACATCATCTCTACAAAAAATCAAAAGAATTAGCCGGGCGTGGTAGCGTGCGCCTGTGGTTCCAGCTCCTTGGAAGGCTGAGGCAGAAGGATCACTGGAGCCCAGCAGGTGGAGGCTGTGGTGGCCGGGAGCGTGCCACTGCACTCCAGTCTGGGTGGCAGAGTGAGACTCCAACTCAAAAAATAAAAATAAAGAATAAGATAACACTATTCAACAATATAACAGAGGTTCTAGCCAAAATATAATAAGCCATAAATATAAGACTTGAAAAGAGATGGGGAAAAAAACCAATGTGCAGATGATGGAATTGCCTATATAGAAAAACTGAGAGAATCTATTTAGAAACACCATTAAAATTAATGAGGTTTCAGCAGCATTGCTGGATGTAATTATACAAAAATCAAAAGCATTTCTATATGCCAGAAATAGTCAATTTTAAAAAGTAATAGGAAAATAACCATTAAATGTTGTAACAAAAACTACAAGCTGCATTGAGAATAAATTATAAAGAAAAATTTTGAAGATGAAGAAACATCTTATCAAAATCTCCGGGATGCCATGAAAGTAGTACTAACAGGGAAATTCGTATCTCTAAGAATACATATGAAGAAAATGGAAAGATCACAAGTTAACAGCCTAACAAACCACCTAAGGAAACTGGAAAGGCAAAACCACTAAACCTTAACTTCAGCACAAGAATCCAGATCAACAAAATAAAAGCCCAAATGCAGGACATAGAAGACAAAAACAAAAATTAAAAAAAAAAAAAAAATCAATAAAACCAAAAGTTGATTTTTTAAAAGGTTAAACCTACAAAAATAAAAGTTCTGGACCAGCAGAATTCTACAAAACATACAAGGAGGAGCTGATACAAATCCTACTGAAAGTATTCCAGGCAACCGAGAAAGATGAAACTTTCCCCAAATCATTTTAAGAAGCTAACATCACACTGATACCCAAACCGGGAAAAGATCCAACAAAGAAAGAAAACTACAGACAAATATACTTGATGAACATAGATGCTAAAATTCTCAACAAGGTTCTAGCAAACTGGATTCAACAACACATCTAAAAAATCATCCACCATGACCAAAGAGGCTTCATCCCTGGGATGCAGGGGCTGGTTCAACATCCATAAGACCATAAACATAATTAAATACATCAAAAGAAGTAAAGATAAAAACCTCACTATTATATCATTAGATGCAGAAAAAGCTTTTGATAAAATCCAGTACCTCTTCTTGATAAAAAACCTCAAACATCTAGGCATAGATGGAACATACCTCAAAATAGTAAGAGTCATCTACGAGAAACCCACAGCCATCATACTGCTAAACACACAGAAATTGGAACCATTTCCCCTGAAAACTGGAACAAGACAAGGATGCCCATACTCATCCCTCCTGTTCAATATAGTATTGGAAGTCCTAGCTAGAGCAATCAGGCAAGAGAAGGAGATCAGCAGTTTCCAAATAGGAAAAGAGGAAGTTAAATTATCCCTTTTTGCAGACAACATGATTCTATACCTCGAAAACCCAAGAGAATCTGTCAAAAACCTCCTTGTACTAATAAAGGACTTTGGCAAATTCTCAGGGTACAAAATAAATGTGCAAAAGTCAGTCACATTCCTATACACCAACGATAAACAAACAGAAAGCCAAATAAAAAGCACAATCCCATTCACAATAACGACAAAAAATGAAATACCTCGGCATCTTCTTAATCACAGAAGTCAAAGACCTCTACAACAGAAACTGTAAACAATGCTCAAAGAAATCAAAGATGACACAAACAAATGAAAAAATATTCCAGGCTCATGGATTGGAAGAATCAACATTGTTAAGATGCCCATCCTACCCAAGGCAATCTACAGATTTAATGCAATACCCGTTAAATTGCCAGCAACATTCTTCTCAGACTTGGAAACAATACAGGAATTCATATGGAAACATAAACAACACAAATAGCCAAAACAATCTTCAATAAAATCAAACAAACAAACAAAAACAAAGTTGGAAGTATCACACTCCCAAACTTTAAGCTTTATTATAAAGCTACAATAATCAAAACAGCTTGGCATTGGTACAAGAACAGACATATAGACCAATGGAACAAGACAGAGATTCCAGAAGCAAAACCTCAATTTCTCAACCAACTCATCTTTGACAAAGCCTCCACCATCAACCATTGGGGAAAGGAGAACCTATTCAGTAAATAGTGCTGGGAAAACTGGCTGACCACATGCTGAAGATTAAAGCAAGACCCCTACCTATCCCCGTACACAAAAATCAACTCTAAATGGATCAAAGACCTAAACATAAAACCTCAAACTATAAGAACCTTGGAAAATGTGGGAGATACCCTTATGGAAATTGGAACTGGCAACCAATTCCTGATCAAAACCCCACGTACCCATACCATTAAGAGATAAGATAGACAGGTGGGACCTCATCAAACTGACAGGCTTCTACAAAGCAAAAGAAACAATTGAGACAGCAGGAAGACAGCCCACAGACTGGGGAAAAATATTTGCCAACTGTATAACTGACAAAGGACTAACATCAAGGATCTACAAGAAACTCAAACGAGCTGAAAAGAAAAAAACAAATAGACCCATTACAAAGTGGGGAAAAGATATGAAAAGACACTTCTCAAAAGAAGACATATGAGCAGCCAATAGATAAATGAGAAAATACTCAGCCTCACTAGGTATCAAATAAATGCAAATTAAAATCACCCTGAGATACCACCTAACTCTAGTCAGGATGGCCATCATCAATAACTCAAAAAACAACAAATCCTGGAAAGGATGCAGCGAAAAGGGAACACTACACTGTTGGTGGAAATGTAAACTAGTACAGACTCTGGAAAACAGTGTGGCAATTCCTAAAAGATCTAAAAATCGACCTTCCACATGACCCTGCAATCCCCCTACTGGGAATATACCCAGAAGAACTCAAATCACTCTGTAAAAAAGATACCTGCACATGCATGTTTATTGCAACATTATTTACAATAGCAAAAACATGGAATTAACCATACTGCCCATAGAAAGAGGACTGGATTTTTAAAAATATGGTACATATACACGATAGAGTATTACACAGCCATAAAGAAGGACAAAATTATGGCTTTGCAGCTACTTGGATGGACTTAGAGGCTATAATACTAAGTGATCTAACACAGAAACAAAAAATCGGGTGTCACATGTTCTCACTCATAAGTGGACCTTGAACAACTATCATAATACTATAAGAAAGAGATTGGCGGTAGTGGGAAACTGCCAGGGGAGGGCAGAGATGGGATGGCAATAGTGGGAAACTGCCAGGTGAGGAGGGGGCACACTTCATCAACAAGGGTACCTGCATAATGAACATTTGTATACCTAAGCCTGAATTGTACCCTACAAACTTAAAATAAAAATGTTTTTAAAAGAAAGTTTTTAAAAGCAGAGTCTTTATGGAGAAAAATCACATGACATGATGGAAGGACATGCAAGTCAACCTAAAAAAATGTTCAAAAACTGACTTATGGTGATGGGTGTACAACCTTCTATCTTTACTAAAAATCACTGAACTGTGCACTTGAAATGGGTAAATTTAAATGAAGAAATATGCTATATTCATGAATGGAAAGATTCAATACTATCAAAGACGTCAATTCCCTCCCAATTAACCCATGATTAATTGTCATTCCAATCAAAATCTCAATAAAATATTTTTTGTAAAACCAGACAAAGCAATTTTACAATTCATATGGGAGATAAAAATCCAAGAATATCCAAGACAAGACATGTAGAAAAACAAAGTCTTAAGCCAGGTGTGGTGGCTCAAGCCTATAATCCCAGCACTTTGGGAGGCTAAGGTGAGAGGGTATCTCTACAATTAAAAAAAAAAAAATTAGCTGGGCGTGGTAGTATGTGCCTGTAGTTCTGGCTACTTGAAAGGCTGAGGGGGAAGACTTGCCTGAGCCCAGCAGGTTGAGGCTGAGGTGGCCGGGAGCATGTCACTGTACTCCAGCCTGAGCAACAGAGTGAGACTCCAACTCACACACACATTAAAAAAAAAAAAGAAAAGAAAAACAAAGTCTCATACTTTAAAGAAGAATTTGGAAACACAGTAGTGATTTATGAACACTCTGATCTATCCATCCCACATATTACTTCTAGATAAATTTTTGCACATGGGCAATAAGGGGACATATACCAGGGTACAACTATCTATATTAGCAAAAACTGGAACAGTTTTAACCTAGAATGTCCATTAATGTAGACTATATAAGTAATGTGGGGTATAATCATAATATTGGATACTATAGAACAATTACATTCAATGTTGTTAAAAACAATTTATGGAATGGTATACCATACAGTAAGATAGTATTTATGTAAATCCCAAAATGCAAAGTAAAACTCTATCAGTTCCTAAATATAAAGCAAAAGTATAAAATACAGTTCCTAAATATAAAGCAAATACAGCAAAAGTATAAAATACAGGAAGATATACTACAAATTAAGGACAATGGTTACTTCTGAGGAGAGAAAGGGAAAGGCACAGAGGAAAGCAACAAAATGGACTGAACTGTAACTTTAAAACTCGCAGTATTATATTTCTCCTAAATAAATTTTAAGACATCAAGCAGAAACAAAATATTGATGTCTGTTAATTCTGGGCTGGAGGGGACAAGTATTTATTTTATGTGATTTCCTGTCATTTAACTTTTGAAATACATGCTTGAAAAAATAAAGTAATGCTTCACTTCAAGTGAAACTTGGAACTTTCAATGTAAAGAAATTTTTATTTCTAAGTTCCTTAAGAATTAGAAAATGATACTGTATTTCATTTTATAGAGAAAACTGGGATCCAAGTTTTTTTGTTTTCCAAGAAAGTCTGCCATAGAATCAGAAATCCATATTTTCATATTGATTTTATGACAAATAGCAGTCAAAATCTACTAATATTAAAGTTTAATTTTCTGGAATAAGCAGTCAGAATAGTTTAATCAATTTTACTTTATGCCTGGGCACAGAGTATTTAAATAAGAATGTCTATTGATTACACTTTTAACAAATCATACTGTCACCTCACTTCTTGATTCCATTTCAAAGCTCTCAGCAGAACACACATACCAATGGCATTGTTCAGTGTATATTCTTCTCTGAAGAAATCTTGACTTGTCTTCTGGTTTGTCTTTCCAGCTTCTGAGACCTCTAGAAAGGAAGGGACAATTACAAACCAAAAGAGCTATTTAACAATTGATATTATCAAACAGATGAAAAGTATTACAATAATTAAATACCGGGGGCAGAAGGGTACTCTAAAATGGCTTGTTAAAATTTTCAAGTTGCCCATGCCACAGATATATTATAGTCAGTCACAGATCCATAGTCCAATGTCAAAGCTTCAAGACAAAAATCCCTATTCTTGCTGCTTACACTTCTTAAATTAGAAATCTTATATTGTTACAAACTGTATTTTCGTTTGATTATTTTCTCTAGCACCTGAATAAACATTTGCTAGACATACTTTTCCTTAGGCAATAAAATCTCAGTACCAAATACATTATACATTGTCACACTCCCTCGTGTATGTTTAGTGCTACAGTGTATTATAGTTAGTTAATTTTTTTTTTTTTTTTTACTCTTAATGCAGTCCCCTGCTACCATAAATTATGCAGTTGAGTTTCCCACATTTGGGGAAACCGCAGGGGTCAGCACATCTGGGGTGCAATGAATAAGCCTCGCCTTGGGAAAACTACCTTGGTGAACATGATATCTCCCCTGCCAGGTATTAATCAAATATTTCTACCACATTCATTTTCCCATGAAGCACTTATTGAGCATCTACTGTGTAGCAATGTATTCTGTTAGGTGCTGCAGATAACAAGACAGTAATATCATATGGCTGTCCTGGAGTTCAGACTTACAAGAAAGCCAGACTAGCAAAACACAGTGCACTGTGCCCACGATATAAAGGTCAGGGTGTTGTGGGAATGGGAGCAGGAGACACACAATTAAGTGAAGGCTTTCCAGAAGAGGTAAGCCCCAGACAAGTTTGAAAACGTAGGTGAGAATTTTCTGAAGAATTACAGGAAAAAAGCGCTCTGCAAAAGCACAAAGACAAGAAAGGAAAAAAAATGCAATCAAGAATTGGGTAATTTGAAACTAAAGGGAAAAGGAAAAAGTTGAGGCTAGAGAGAGATAAGACTGTAACATTCTTATGTTAATAGCAATGGAAATGTCATTCTCAAGACATTGCTACAACATACTATGACCTGACTTAAACGCTTGTTTAGTATCTGCTGAATAATGAACACTATCAAGTGGTTTCATTTCTACTACAATTTCCTATTGTCCAGAGTTCACATCTCCCACTACATTCCTACTCTAGTAATCATGACCGCTATCAAAGTTTTCTCTTCCATATATTACAAGCTCATATGACTTTCCTGTCTTTAAATCCTATGACAATTATCTTTTTATTTTTTAAGCTGGGGTTTCACTTTATTACCCAGGCTGGAGTGCAGTGGCACGATCATGGCTCACCACAGCCTCGACCTCCTGGGCTAAGGCAATCCTTCTGCCTCAGGCTCCAGAATGGTTGGGACCAAAGGCATATGCTACCACACTCAGCTAATTTTTATTTTTTTGTACAGACAAAGTCTCACTACATTGCCTAGTCTCAAACTCCTGGTCTTAAGCAATCCTGCTTAGCCTCCCAAAATGCTGGGATTACAGGCATGAACCACCATGTTCAGATGAGAATTATCTATTAAAAGCTAAATGTTTCATATATACATGTTTCTTCTTTTATGGGAAAGTGTTACATAAAAAGTGTTCACTACCAATTTTTAGACTAACTCTAGAATTCTGATATACATTCCTTCAAGATGTTCCATATGTTGACTTTTTTTCCTGGTTTTTAAAATATCTGACATCTAGCTGGGTTCGGTGGCTCATCCTGTAATCCTGCACCTTGGGAGGCTGAGATGAGTGGATAGCTTGAGCCCGCGGGTTCGAGGCCCGCCTGGGCAACTTGGTGAGACCTCATCTCTACAATAAATCAAAAAAATCAGCCGGGCGTGGTAGCACGCACCTGTAGTTCCAGCTACTTGGAAGGCTGAGTGAGGCGGAAGGATCGCCGGAGCCCAGCAGGTCGAGGCTGCGGTGGCCAGGAGCGGCCACTGCACTCCAATCTGGGTGACAGAGTGAGACTCCAACTCAAAAATAAATAAATAAATAAAATAAAATATCTGACATCTACTTTGGTTATTCTGAGATTTCACTGATATATGCCTGGAAAAAAAAAAAGACCTTTATCTGTTGTCCTTCATTCAGTCCTTATTATTGTTTATAAATTCCAAAAGGAAAGAAGTATAAGTTGTAAGTTGTATAGCATTTGGAATGAAAACCTCCGCAGACTCTCTTCTAATCTTATTCTAATCCACCAACTAGTTACACATAAATTTAAATTAAATGACCTTCACAATCTTTGTTTTTTAATGTTCTGATTGTGCACTTACTGTCTTATACTATGATCTTTAAAGAAACTAAATTTCCTGGAACTGAAATCCATAGCTTCATATATGAAAATTAAATAATTCAAGCATTTGTAAATGTATTTCTAAACATCAATATAAAATTAGGCCTCTCTGCAGAAATGGCTTACAGTCAGAAGACGCTAAACTCAATACACGTAAGGCTCCGCCACATCAGTAAACTGACAAGATCGTAGGCCCAACTCTAGGAAAAGCCTAATTCCAAGCTGAAAAAACAATGGTTTTAAAAATATTCATGCCGTGGGCAAAACAATAAATTTAAAAACAAGCTAACATAATCAATTCAAACAATCAACATTTCCATTAAACTGCAATTTTAAAATTCCATTACTTTAAATTTAATAGATATTTGAAATTATGTGCTGAATCTAGCTTTATGGACAACTAGTGGTGATATTAATAAGTACATGACTTTGATCCTGGGAACAAGCATTCCTTCTTTCTTTTGTCTTTAACAGTTAAATGTGTATAGACAGACTGACCTGAACAACTAGGAAAAACAAGAAGAATTTGTATTTTTATTTATCTCAGCTTGTTTAAACACATGTAAAAATATATTTACAATATAATAAGATAAATACAATATCTATGTACAGGGAAGGTGCTTACTTTGGGATCATGAATAGCAAGAAAGCATGTGAAAAGATACAGAAACATGTGAGAGTACGTCATATTTGGAGAATGGCAAGTCACTCAACATGGCCAGATTGTCAGGTTAGGTGACTAACAGAACTGCTTAATATCAGCTATTCTAAAATATAAAGTGAACCCATATACCATAAATGGACATTTTTTGGGTGATGAATCAGGGAGAGAGACAAGATATCTACATTCCAAAAAGGCCAATTCACTGTTCCCCTTATTTTCTAATATTAACTACAAAAAGTCCTTAATTTTTTATTTTCTTAACTTTATAAAATGTATTAACTTTATAACAAAAATTCTAAAAAGTAAAGCAAATTACAAATTATTAGAAAAATCTCCTAATCCTTTAACAGTTCTAGTGAGGGGAAAACCATTTAGGTAAGGAGGAAAAAGTTTTTACCTCTGATATCACCCCCAGCACAGAAAGCCTTTTCTCCAGCTCCCTTTATAATGATCAGGAAAGTTTCAGGATCTTGTTCCCACTTCTGTCCAAATATAAAAGAAAATTGTATATTATAAATACAAATTCATTAAAGACATATGCATATGCACATATACACATACATTCATATACGTGTATGAGGATATATCCTTTTATAAAGCATATTCAGAAGAACAAATCCCATTTCATTCCTCATTGAGTGAACTTCATGTGCTTTTCTGAGATAAAGTAGAAGCTATTTTAATAAGGTTGCTAAATGAGTGTATTTGTGATCTAAATTTTAGGATGACACCTGAAGTCTTTGCCATAACTTTGAGATCAAGATGAACAAATATGGGTTTAATAATATTATGTTATATAAACTTATAAATTTGGAGAACAAATCAACCAAAAGACTGCTATAAGTAAATCAATAATCTTTCTACTGTGGTGATATGGGGCTTTCTGAACTATTGATAAATCTGTAAGTAACAGAGAAAAACCACTTATGATACTGATCAAACATGCAAGTGATTTGGGATCGGTAAAGACAGCTAATAAGTGATGAACAAAAAAAGAGCCAATGGAAATCTGAAAGGCTAAAATAATGGACCAAATGAGTAACTAAAAACAGAAAAGCTAATGAGGCTTCTATAAATTCCATACAGATAAGTATCTGAAGTGTTTCAGATTTTTTCAAATTTTGAAATATTTGCATAAACATTATATTTTAAGGATAGGACCCAAATCTAAATCCGAAAATCCTTTGTGTTTCATGCACACTTGTATACACACAGTCTGAAGGTAATTTTATTCTTCCCTTAGGGATGCTGAATAAATTCTGTGTTGTGCATTTGTTTTTTTGTTTTTGTTTTTTGAGTCGGAGTCTTACTCTGTCATCCAGGCTGCAGCGCCCAGCTAATTTTTTGATTTATTGTAGAGACGAGGTCTCACCAAGTTGCCCAGGCTGGTCTTGAACCTGTGGGCTCAGGCAATCCTCTTGCCTCTGCCTCCCAAAATGCTGGGATTACAGGTATGAGCCACCATGCCCTGCTTGTGCATCATCTGTTTTGAATGCAATTTGGTCACATAAGGTCAGGTGTGGAATTTTCTACTTGTGGCATCATGTCAGCACTTACAAGTTTGGGATTTTGGAGCATTTTGAATTCAAGATGCTCAACCTGTACAAGATAATAAATATATAAATACACAAGGAAGATGTAGCCGAACAGATGTGATTGTTCAAAAAGTTTAAGTAGTACTGGACACTACATTATAGAAACATGTTATTCCAACTCTAATCTGTAACACCTGGCTTATTTCTACTTATCACACTTTAGGACATTATAAGGTCCCTCAAACAGAAACACAAGAATGGAAGACAGACTCATTAAATGCAGAATTAAGGAACTGGCAGCAGGGGAAAACTAGTATTCGTTTAACACCTACATGGTATACTAGAGATTTATATATATATAAATAAGTATATATATATATCAATTACTTAATCTTTACAACCATTCTATGAAATCTCATCAACACCATCTCACAGGTAAGGAAAGTGAGCCAGAGAGATTAACTTCCCCAGCCTACACAGTTAATAAGTAGAAATCCAAGTTTCAAACCAAACTTTAAGTCCTATTTTTTCTACTACCCCATGCTGTTCACTTTATAAGACTGTGGCCTTCACTAATAAAAGGCAGGCCTAGAGCTCTTCAAACCAAAAGGTTGTCATGTGGATGCAGATTAGATTCGTATACTCACGCCCTAAGGGATAGAGCCAATATCACTGGTTTGAAGGTCAGAGCAACAAAGAGTGGCAGAACACAAAAAGAAATGTGTGAACAAATCAAAAGTGAAAGAGGCTGTCTCAGTAGGCAATGAACGCCTTATCACCAGGGATGCTCACGATAACCCACAGGAAAAGCACCGTGGACTCAAGCATCAATAGGGCTTAGGCACAGATCCCAGAGTCTTATGCTTTTATGGGAGAAAACACCAGAAAGGTTCTATGACAATGACCATAAAAAGGATCCATATCATTGCTTTAGGAAAATTACAAACCTTTAGCTGTGGATAAATCTGCCGAATCATATTAAAAGTCACAGCATTTAGGAACTTTGGTCTGTTTAAGGTTATCACTCCTGCACAACCTTTTTTTTCCAATAGTACGTCTCCTGCTGCATCTGTGTGCCTGGACATTCGCTGTATAAACAAAGAATAACTTCATGACAAAATGTATTAGGTTTTTATCACAAGCCAACATCAAGACATACTCATCAAATGCAAAACTTTCATATTAATGGAATCTAAAGAAAAAAATTAACTGGGGAAATCCGACAAAGTTTTCTGAAGTTATTTAGATTCTGCAGAGGGACAACTCAAAGCAAATTACACACAACTCCTAAATTTTAAAATTTTTATTTCTCAGTAAATTGAAACTGATTTAGAACAGAGCCTAGTCCCTAGAATTCCTCAGACCATGAAATACTCTTAAATATTTTATCACTGTATATTAAGCTCTATGTTAGATGCTGAGAAAGCAAATATGAAGGGGGACCCAAAAGAAAGGTATTTATAAAAAACTGTGCCAGGTGCAGTAGGTCACGCCTGTAATCTCAGCACTCTGGGAGGCAGAAGCTGGAGGACTGCCTGGTTCCAGGGGTTCAAGACCAGCCTGAGCAATTGGCGAGACCGTGTCTCTACAATAAATAAAAAAATTAGCTAGGTGTGGTGGCACATGTCTGTGTTTCTAGCTACTTGGAAGGCTGAGGTGGAAGGATCATCTGAGCCCAGCAGGTCGAGGCTACGGTGGCCGTGAGCGTGTCACTGCACTCCAGCCTGGGTAACAAAGTAAGACTTCTACTCAAAATAAAATATGTGTGATTATTCTTACATGCTTAACTTCAGTCACCTTGCACCTTTGGGGCAAGATCAGGTGAATAGGGAGGGTGAGGCATGGGGGTAATGCCGTTTTTGGTCAAAAAATGCTGAAAACTCACCATGGTATAGGTAGGTGTATTGTCATGTGAAAGAACCAGTCATCAGTCTGCCACAAGTCAGGACATTTCTTCTGCAAATCATGATGCAGCCTTCTCAAAACTTCCAGAAAAAAACTTTGGTTGAGCATTTGATCTGCCCTCTAAAAGATCATTTCATTTGGGGGGGGGGTTCCTCCTTGTACGAACAAGAGAGAATAATCCTAACTATTGTAGCTATGGACAACTTGAAAATAAAGGTGATATACAGTTGGCAAATATTTTTTTCCCATTCTGTGTGCTGTCTTCCCACACTCCTGATGCTTTCTTTTGCTTTGCAGAAGCATGTATTTGATGAGGCCCCACTTGTCTATCTTATCTCTTATGGCATGGACACTTGGGGTTTTGATCAGGAATTGGTTGTCAGTTCCAATTTCCATAAAAGTGTCTCCTGTATTTTCTAAGATTCTTATAGTTCAAGATTTTACATTTAGGCCTTTGATCCATTTAGAGTTAATTTTTGTATATGGTAATAGGAGGGGAGAGTGTGGTGATTTATGAAAGAACTAGAAATTGACCTTCCATATGACTCAGCAATCCCTCTATTAGGAATATACCGGGAGGAACTCAAATCATTCTACAAAAAAGATACCTGCACACACGTATTTGTTGCAGCTCTATTCACAATAGCAAAAACATGGAACCAACCATGCTGCCCACTGAAGTTGGACAGGATAAAAAAATGTGGTACATATACACAATGAAACATTATGCAACCATAAAGAAGGACAAACATATGTACTTTGCAGCAAGTTGGATGGATTCAGAGTCTATCATACTCAGTGATCTATCACAGAAACAAAGAACAGAGTACCATATGTTCTCACTCATAAGCAGACCTTGAACTATTATAATACTAAAAGAAGGGGACTGGCAGTAGTGGGAAACTGCCAGTAAAGGGGTAGGGTTGGCAGTTGAGGGAAACTGCCAGGGGATGGAGGATACACCTTATCAACAAAGGTACCTGAATAACGAACATTTGTATACCTAACCTAAACTGTACCCCACATCTTTAAAATAAAAAAATTGCTGGGCTCAGTGGCTCAGCCTGTAACCCCAGCACTTTGGGAGGCTGAGGTGAGTGGATTGCCTGAGCCCACAGGTTCGAGACCAGCCTAGGCAACTTGGCGAGACCTCGTCTCTACAATAAATCAAAAATTAGCCAAGAGTGGTAGCATGCGTTTGTAGTTCCAGCTACTTGGAAGGCTGAGGCGGAAAGATCACCAGCGCCCAGCAGGTCAACGCTGGGGTGGTTGGTGCGTGAGTGTGCCACTGCACTCCAGCCTGTGTGACGGAGTGAGACTGCAACTCAAAAAAAAAGAAACAGCAAAATAAAAAATTTAAAAGTTTAAAAAATAGAAAAGACAGGTGATATTTGAGCTGGGCTGTGATATATACCAAGAAAAAGGTAAGTGAAAATTCTAGGTAGACAGAACAGTACATACTAAGCCATAACAAATAAATATTTGAAAATGTTAAGATGTTAAACATGGGCCAGGTACACCTGTAATCATAGCACTTTGGGAGGCTGAGGTGGGGGGATTGCTTGAGCCCAGGAGGTTGAGGCTGTGGTGACATGCCACTGCCCTCCAGCCTGGGGGACAGAAGGAGACTCAACTCAAAAAAAAAAAAAAAAAAAAAAAACTACCAAAAAAAGTTAAACATGAGTGAAACAAAGGCTGTTAAGGAAATGAGTGCTAGAGGATAGTCAGAATAAGTTGTTTGACAGACTTATGTGCCATATAATTGTGAAGAAGTTGCCTATACACTGACTTAGGGCCTTGCACAATAACTAATTCACCAGGTCTCACTACCTGTAAGTCACATGGTTTTAACTATACAGCTAGTGTCTAGGACTCCAATATACCAACCATCAAGGCTCATGGCACCATCAGGCAAAATATATTCCTTTATGGAAGGACAATTCCTTAAACCTTACATGGGAACAGTGAGCAACAGAAAATTGAAAGTCAGTTTAAATTGAAAAATTTTAACTGGAGAATGCCAATTAAAGCTAGATAGCACATGTATTAGCTAAATATAATAAAACCTAGAAGTCTATATTTTTGCTGCATTAAGCAACATGTTTACACGATGTTTAAATTATCCTTTATAATTATACATATTTAATCCTGGAATTAACTTTTATAAAAATTATCAGATAAAAATAAAAATATATTCACTTAAAGGGTTATAAAAATAATAATTAAAAACAGAAAGGTTGTATTTTTTCAGTTTAATTTTAATTTTTCTTTCTTTTTTTTTTTTTTTTTAGTTGGAGTCTCACTCCAACGCCCAGCCTGGAATGCAGTGCACACTCACGGTCACCCCAGCATTGACCTGCTGGGCTCCGGCGATCCTTCTACCTCAGCCTTCCAAGTAGCCAGAACTACAGGTGCACTACCATGCCCAGCTAATTTTTTTAATATTATTTACTGTAGAAACAAGATCAAACCAAGTTGTCCGGGCTGGTCTTGCCCATGAGCTCAGGCAATCCATTCACCTTGGCCTCCCAAAGTGCTGGGATTACAAGCTGAACCATCGAGCCCAGTCAATTTTAATTTCTTACTAGAAGAAATTAAAATTAAAATTTTAACTATAGTAAGATATATTTTTAACAAAATTGACAAAGACCAAAAAGTCTGATATCCTGTGGTGTCCAAGCACATGTCCAACAGTTCAAGAGTATGTCCTACAGACATACTGTGGAAGTCTAAACCATTATAGAACCTGAAATAAACAGTTTGACAACACATTTTTTAAAGCACACACTGTAACACAGTAATTCTGTTTCAGAAATTTACTTCACAGATTACACTTACATATGGGCAAAATCTACAAGGTTCATCACTACAACATAGTTTGTAATGGCAAAAGACTGGATATAACCTAATTCTTAACAGTAGGAAACTAGTTAAATAAATGATGGTTATTCATACAAATGCATGCTATAGAGCCTTTAAAAAGAAATGAGCTAGCAACCTCTCCATACACTGTTGGAAACAATCTCAAGGGCAGAGAGTATGTTTACTATGCTAACCGCAGCATACATGGACACACAAAACTTATATAGGGACTATATCACTAGGTGTATACACAAGAAACTACTAAGGTATTTGCTTCCAGGAAGGGAAACTAGGCATCTGAAAGCTGCCAGGGCCAGGCCAACAGTCCCCTTCAACTTTTTGAGTTTTGTACCATATGTATATACTACCTATTCATAACAATATTTTAAGTAATTTTTTTAAAGGGTGATAGATTAGGCTTAAAAGGCACTAAGCCATATGACTTAGAAAACTATTTTTCATTTTCTTACCTTATTGGTACTAACGAAAAATCTGTGGTGAAAGAAAACTATACATAAAAGTCAGAAATAAACCAGACTTTCAAATGTCTAATTTCATTTTACATAATATCAACTAAACATGTAAGCCAAGTTTAGCTAAGGGAGAACAGATTGAAACACAGATATAATTCAGGATACAAGGAACTATAATTTATGTCAGCAAAAGCAACTGCGATAGTCACATAATTAAAAATGAATAGCTTTAAAATTAAGTGTGTTTACAAGGGAAAGCGTAAAATAAAAAGCAACTTAGCAATATGTATGAAGAGTCTTTAAAATATTCTTACTTTGAGCATATAATTCTATCTTAGAAACTTAACCTCAAGAAATAAGCCAAAATTTAGTGAAATATTTATATCAGATTATAATCTGTACTAAAAATATATATGCAAACACGGAAAAAATGGCAAAATCTATGTCAGATTTTAAACAATGATTTGAGGTCACCTCCTTTGTGATTTTCTAAGTTTTTCAGATTTTTCTACCATAAGCATATGTCTTACAGGATTAAAAATTTATAACTGCACAATTATTCATATCATCAAAAATATACAATACAGATATACATCATATAATAGTATACAGTTATTAGAAAATATGTGCTCAAATATTTAATGATGTAGAATAATATGCGCTCAATGAAAAAGAAATGTCAAAAACAGCAAATACATGTAAGAAAAAAATCAGAAGGAAATATAAATATACCAAAATCTTCAGCAATTAGACTTGGGTAGTTTTATTGCTTAATCTTCTCCTTTTAATATTTTACTTTATTTCTAAACTTTCAACAGTGATCTTTCACAAATAATTTTAATGTTAATACTAGAAAGTATACTCATTTCAATACAGGACCTTGGTCATTTTGTAATTCTTCAGAAAAAAAATTATTGGTAGAGTGTAGCAAACAACCTTTATTTTTATTTATTTATTTATTTTAATCAATATTCTTTATTATGGTTTTGTGGGGTACAGTTAAGGGTTAGGTGTACAATTATGTTTCATTCAGGCACCTGTTGATAAGAGGTGTTTCCCCATCCCCAGACAGATATTTGCGACTGTTAATCCCATCCCCCCCATAGTTTCCCAGTACTGTCAATCATTTTCTTATAGTATTACATTGGATGTTCAAGGTCCATTATATGAGTAAGAACATGTGATACTCAGATCTTTGTTTCTGTGAAAGGTCACTCAGTATTATAGACTCTAGTTCCATCCAGATTGCTGCAAAATTCATGATTTTGTTCTTTTTTATGGCTGTGTCATATTCCATCGTGTATATGTACCACATTTTTTTAATCCAGTCCTCTTTTGATGGACAGCATGGTTGTTTCCAGGTTCTTGCTATTGTGAACAACGCTGCAAAAAACATACATGTGCAGGTATCTTTTTTATAGAGTGATTTGAGTTCTTCAGGATATATTCCCAGTAGGGGGATTGCGGGGTCATATGGGAAGTTGATATTTAGAGCTTATAGGAATCGCCACACTGCTTTCCACAGAGGTTGCACTAGTTTACACTCCCACAAACACTGTAGAAATGTTTCCTTTTCGCCACACCCTCTCCAGCAGCTGCTATTTTTTGAGTTGTTGATAATTGCCATTCTGACTGGAGTTAGGTGGTATCTCAGTGTGGTTTTGATTTGCATCTCCCTGATGATTAGTGAGGTTGAACATTTCTTCATGTGTTTGTTGGCTGCTCGGGTGTCCTCTTTTGTGAAATGCCTGTTCATATCTTTTGCCCATTTGATAAAGGGGTTGTTTGTTTTTTTTCTTTTCAGCACGTTTTAGTTCCTTGTAGATCCAGGATGTTAAGCCTTTGTCAGACCTGGTGTTGGCAAATATTTTTTCCCAGTCTGTAGGCTGTCTCCCTGCTCTCCTGATGGTTTCTTTGGCCTTGCAGAAGCTTGTCAGTTTAATGAGGTCCCACTTGTCTATCTTCTCTCTTATGACCTGTGGGTTTCGGGTTTTGTTCAGGAATTAGATGCCAGTTCCGATTTCCATGAGCGTATTTCCTTCATTTTCTAAGGTTCTTATGGTTTGAGGTTTTACATTTAGGTCTCTGATCATTTGGAGTTAACCTTTGAGCATGGAGATAGATAGGGGTCCTGTTTCAATCTTCTGCATTTGGTCAGTCAGTTTTCCCAGAATGAATTACTGAATAGGTTCTCCTCTCCCCAGTGGTAGGTTGTGGAGGCTTTGTTGAAGATTAGTTGAAAAATTGAGGTTTTGCTTCTGGAATCTCAATTCTATTCCATTGATCTATATGCCTGTTCCTATACCAATACCAAGATGTTTTGATGACTGTAGCTTTATAGTAAAGTTTGAAGTCTGGTAATGTGACACCACCTGCTTTGTTTTTTTTTTTTTGCTGAAGATTATTCTGGCTATTCTTGGACGTTTGTGTTTCCATATGAATTCCTGTGTTGTCTTTTCTAGGTCTGAGACGAATGTTGCTGGTAATTTGATGGGTATTGCATTGAATTTGTAGATTGCCTTAGGTAAGATGGAAATCTTCACAATGTTGATTCTTCCAATCCACGAGTATGGGATATTTTTCCACTTGTTTGTGTCATCTTTGATTTCTTTAAGCATTGTTTTGTAATTTTCATTGTAAAGGTCTTTCACGTCTCTGGTTAGGAAGATGCCAAGGTATTTCATTTTTTTTGTGACTATTGTGAATGGAATTGTGTTTTTTACTTGGGTTTCTGTTTGTTTATTATTGGTGTAGAGAAATGCAATTGTCTTCAGTACATTTATTTTGTATCCTGAGACTTTGCCAAAGGTCTTTATCAGTGTAAGGAGATTTTTGATAGATTCTCTTGGGTTTTCAAGGTACACAATCATATCATCTGCAAAGAGAGATAACTTGACTTCCTCTTTTCCTATTTGGATACCCCTGATTGCCTTCTCTTCTCTGATTGCTCGAGCCAGGACTTCCAACACTATGTTGAACAGGAGGGGTGAGAGTGGGCATCCTTGTTTTGTTCCAGTTTTCAAGGGGAAATGGTTCCATATGTTGTCCATTTAGGAGTATGCTGGCTGTGGGTTTCTTGTAGATCGCTTTCACTATTTTGAGGTATGTTCCCCATATGCCTAGATGTTCAAGGGTTTTTATCAAGAAGCGGTGCCGGATTTTATCAAAAGCTTTTTCTGCATCTAATGATATAATCATGTGGTTTTTGTTTTGACATCTGTTGATGTATTTCATTACATTTATGGTTTTACAAATGTTGAACCAGTCTTGCATCCCAGGGATAAAACCTACTTGGTCATGATGGATGATTTTTGAGATGTTTTTTTGAATCTGGTTTGCTAGGATCTTGTTGAGAATTTTAGCATCTATGTTCATCAAAGATATTGGCCTGTAGTTCTCTTTCTTTGTTGGGTCTTTACCTGGCTTGGGTATCAATATGATGTTGGCTTCGTAAAATGATTTGGGGAGAGTTCCATCTTTTTCAATCGCCTGGAATACCTTCAGTAGGATTGGTATCAGTTCCTCCTTAAATGTCTTGTAGAATTCTGCTGGAAAGCCATCTGGTACAGGGCTATTTTTTGTAGGAAGTTTTCTTATTACGTAGTCAATTTCATTGATTATTATTGGTCTATTTAGGGTCTCAATTTCTTCTTGTTCCAATCTAGGTAGGTTGTGTGATGTCAGAAAGTCCTCCATTTCCTTAAGGTTTTCAAGTTTGTTTCCATACAAGTGTACGTAGTAGTCTCTAATGATCTTTTGTATTTCTTCAAGGTCAGATGTGATTTCATCTTTTGTGTTTCTGATTGTGCTTATTTGGGTTTTTTCTCATTTTTTCTTGGTCAGTCTAGCTAGGGGATCATCAATCTTGTTTA